>NC_085847.1:2820000-3120000 GCF_035594765.1 Anolis carolinensis
CCAAGGTCTATAGAGATATAAATCTACAGGTATATAGATTATCTTCACCCTCCTTGTTTGAGAATGGGAAAAAAGAATAATGGAATTCAGTCAGGACTTTTAAAAGTTGCCATAGTGGACTTCTACACCCAGAATTCTGAAGTTTAGGTGATTCTGGGAGTTCTGTTCACAAAGGAACTATTTCTAGGTCTGACTGAATTGTGACTCCTTCTTCTTCCAGTCTCTGGATTCAGCCTTCAGGGATGTAGATTAAAAATCTGTACTGTGATGGAACAGGCTGCCAATGGGGGGGGTTGTGGAATCTCATTCTTTGGATGCCTTCCAGACAAGGTTAGACATGTGTCTGCGAGGCTTTGAGGAGAGGGTAAACCTGCCCCAGGACAAAGTATCGGACTTAAACACCCAGCTGGAGCCTGTTGAATGATTCATTTTGTATAATTCAAGGTAAGAAGCTGAAGGGGCCTGGTTGAAGGGGCATCCCCATAGCTAACATCTCTTTGTGGAGGCAAAGCATAGAAGTGTCAATTTCACATGTTTATTCCTGTGAGGGGAAAACTGGAATTCAGGTTTTGGGGCGTATGAAGCTGCATCATTTGTATGGGACTTTTTGCTTAAGTTTACTTTATCTTGGCACAAGCAGCTGTCAGTGGACTTGCTTGCATGCTGAACCCATGGTTTTTCCTCATAAGAGTGAGACCATGCATGGGATTCATCTGCCAAGTAAAGTATGGTGTGTGCCTGCAAAGAACAGGATATTTGGAGTTGTGTTTGACAGTGCTTTTGTTGGTATCTAGATAGTGAAGCTTGTTTGTGTGTTCTTGCACAGTGTCTTCAAATTCTTCATATCCGAAGGTTTGAAACACCCAAAGAGTTCTCTTATGAGATATATTCCTAAGAGTGACCTCTTAGCAGCACTATGCATTTTCAGATGGTGGATTAAGATGTGGCTTTTTACAGATATCTTTGACAAAGCAGCTTGTCCCTCTCTTGACACTGTGTTGGGAGTTCCTTGTGGTTTGCTGCTGCCTCACTTTGGTTGTGGCTTCGTTGTTTCTTTTAATCCAGGACTGTGAAACTTTTGCATACATACACGCACACACAGACACACAGATCATGAACATCTCCATCTCCTATTATCCCAAACAGTTTGTTATCATTACAAGTCTGATGGACACTTAAGCCCAATAGCAACTGGATGACCACACTGCTGAATTATTTACTTCTCTTTCTACTGTTCTATTTTTTTGTGTTTTTGTAGCTTGTTTTTTTTCTTTTTGAGATCTGATTTTAGCTTGTTGCAGCTTGCTCTGATTTTATGTTTTACAGTGTAGAGCTCACCGTAATGCTGTAGCTTACTTAATCCTCACTTCTCTTAAAAATCTAATAGTGCCTCTCATAAACCTAAGTGAGAAATGATGAGATGCACTGGGGCAAAAAATCAATTTTCCTCTTGGTGTTCGGTGTTAAAGGCTTTGGGAAGCTGAAAACACAAGAGGGCAACAAACAAAATGTATTGGCTGAGATCCTCTTCAGTCCCAATGAATGGGGAAATGCATGCAGAAGGGGGGGACCGGATATTACTTGAAACAAGGCGCAACACTCCAGGAGCATTCTGATACTTCACTGAAAGTGTATAACTTAGAGGGGTAGTTGGTGTAGTGCTCTTGAATCTGAGTAATAGTAGCTAACTAAACAAAATAACAAGTCATAAATACCATTTATTGTTATTTTGCTATTGACAGCAGCAATCTATTAAAAGGAAGAGTCTAGTTGGGTGTGTTCTTCCGTAATGTTTTTGTGCTCATTAATTGTAAACATAGGAAGCTGACTTACTTGGAACAATGCTGAAGAACACCAGCTGCCACTTTTCCTTGATGTCTCCACAAATAAAAAGGCTAAAGATTATTGAAGTGGACCGTGACCTCCATGGTTTTTCCTGCAATTACATCTCTGTGGGCCAGCCTCACTTGGGAATCTGGGAATAGCTGCTCTCACTTCACTAGCCAATGGGATGGCCAATTTGTTTGCACCACCTGCAACTGTACCTCAAAAAGCCTGATTTGGCTATGGTGGTTCATGCCTTAGTTACATCTAGATTGAACTACTGCAATTTACTCTACGTGGGGCTGACTTTGACAAGCTTTTGAGAATGCCTAGTCCCTATGATCTATGAAATTATTATGCAGCCTTGCACTTCATCCCATGCCCTCATCCCCTGGTTATAGTTTTGCATTTATTCCCGTTCCCTTGCCCAATTGTTTACAGCCTGGCCATGTTTACATTAACCACCACTGATGGATGAGCGCAGTTTTAATCTGAGCTTTATGTTGTTATTTACATGCTTATATGTTTTATTCAGTTGTATTTTATATTATGTCTACTTTATATTCTGTTTTTTAGGCATCTTGTGCCTTGTGTAAGCCACCCCAAGTCCCTTCGGGGAGATGGTGGTAGGATATAAGAATAAAATTATTATATTTTTATTATTTTGCTTGCTTTCTTTGTCCATATTTCATCCTCACAAGAATTCATTGAAGCAGGTCAGGCTAAGACATGGCGTCTGACCAGAAGTTACCCAGTGTAAGTGATGACTCAGTGGGGATTTGAACCTAGAATGTCTTTGCTGGAAATGTACTGCCTGCCCCACATTGCTACATTCCTTCTTTCTCTTCCTCTTTCCAAAAGGAAAACGAAGCAAGCAACAGTACTTGTGCCACTGGTTTTTACCTTGGTGCACCATCCTCTGGTATACCTTTGACCCTTGAAAAGGAGAACCCCTTCCAATGGGTGTTCTGGATAGCACCTGCATTTAGGCATAAAATATTGGAGTCCAGAGTGCACTACCATTGTATAGCAATGTACACCATTGAATCTTGGCCATTTTTTTTGGGTTTAATAATAATATTTGTGGTTTTATGTTGTAATCTGTTTTATGAGAGGTTTTATGCCAAAAAGAGTACGGCGAGTATATTTAAGGGTAGAAGTTCCTCTTAGAATATCTGGCTTATCAAAAATGTCCAAGTCTTTCATTCCTCTGTAAGTAGCTTAGACTACTTAGACTACTTAGAGTTGGAATTCAGTGGTCACCAGATGACGATGGGCAGGACTGACAAACACATGACTTGCACTGATTGGCCTGGGGGAAAGTGTATATTTTTTCCGGCTTTCAAATGTACTTCTTTTGTCAATGAGAATATCATTAGATGGCCTTCTAGACAAACCGTGTGGCTGTCTCTGAAAGGCACCATGTAGAATTTCATGTAAAATGGTTTTGGGGGGAAAAGCGGTCATGACATGGGAAATATAGATGTTTCTTTGTGTATTTCCCCGTCAGCTATACTCCCACCCCTCATCCTGGAAACATGATACTGGGTCACATGCATTTAAAACTTGATTTCATACAGAACGGGCAACTTCTTAGCTTTGCTAGTCAAACGAAATGGAGTGGGGAGGCATGTGATAACTGACAATTTAACTATTATTTCCATGTCGTCTGGCTCCACTTACCTGCTTCTACAAGTCCAGCTAATGTATTTTCAATACTTTCTTAGTCCAAAACATTCCAATTGTTTCTCTTACCCAAACTTGCCCATTAAAACCACTGGGAATTCAACCTATTTCCATCACTAGGAGCTATAACACCTATCATCTCTGGTTGATGGGACTTCTAGTGCAACCACACCTGAAGCCAATGGGATTTTGGCCTGCATAAATAGGAGTCTAGTGTCTAGATCCAGGGAGGTAATGCTCCCCTTCTATCCTGCCTTGGTCAGACCACACCAATCACACTGTGTCCAATTCTGGGCACCGCAATTTGGAAAGCGTCCAGAGAAGGGTGACTGAAAGGATCATGGGTCTGGAGAACAAGCCCTATGAGGAGTGGCTTTAAGATCTGGGCATGTTTAACCTGGAGAAGAGAAGGCTGAAAGGAGACATGAGGACCATGTATAAATAGGTGAGGGGAAATCATAGGGAGGAGGGAGCATGCTTGTTTTCTGCTGCCCTGGATACTAGAATGCAAAACAATGGCTTTAAACTGCAGGATATGAGATTCCACCTGAACATGAGGAAGAACTTCCTAACTGTGAGAGAGAGCTGCTTCTTGGCAGGGTTGGACTGGGTGGCCCTTAAGAAGAGATAGTTTTATGTAGGTCTTGTGCTGAATGACTAAAAGTCAGTTGCCGTGAAAGTAATTTACAGAGGAGAAAAATAGCTGTGCGCATATTCTATGGTTCCAAAATTGCTTGCGAATGTCATGGAATTGGAAGCGATTTCTGTTAATTCACAGATTCCCATAATGATTGTATCCACATGTTTCAACAAGCCATGATGTCGTTTATTGGCACCTGGCTTGTGGTATGTAAATGCGATTCTGTTAACAAGCTGTGGTTTGTTAACCTTCCAGAAACTACAATTGGAACGTGCAGTTGGTTTGTTGGCGTCTTAGATGGTCTTGTTGAAACCATTGTTTTGTTGAATGCTGAACTCATAAGTGGCATTTGTCATGCTTGTTGAAGTGGTGTGTGTGTGTGTGGGGGGGGGGGGGGGTGATTTTTCCCCAAAGGGCTGTTATTAAGGTAAGAAGCAGATCTCTCTGGCACTGACCAGAGGAAAGTCCACACCCATGTACTTGTTTCTCAGTTGTCTTCCATTAAAAAAAAACTTTATCTGGAGTCCATGTTATTTCCTTTGTGCCAGATAACTTTTTGTTAAGAAAGAAAATAATTTGTTAAAGGGGGTTAATATTTTAAAATCAGTCTTAAAAACAACACCATAGAAAAATAATAGTTTTGACTTCAGGTCACTAGTAGAGTGCAGGTTTAGAAATAAAAAGTCTCTGGTTCAATCTTCTAGGTAGAACTAGGAGGGAATCCAGCCAGAGATATCACATTGTTGGCTCATGTTTAACTTGTTGTCCACGAGGACTCCAAGAACTTGTATATTTCTTGGCAAAAGGAATATTCCTCTTTTTACAACAACTTGCAGAATCCTCCTGTACAATTAAACACACCTAAGCCGCCAGTGTTTCTAATTTGTTTGCTTCTTGATCACCAACTCTATTCTCTTCTAGTTTTTTACAACAGAGCCCTACCACATGAGCAAACACAACTATGTGAGGTCACACTTTTGTGTGAAGAGGGAGTGAAGCTGGAGAGTTCAGGGCAAATATGCAAAACACAGATTCGCAGTGGGGTGAATGTTGAAGTTCAAATCTGGCAAGGTCCTTCACGGTGTATATTGAAATGGTTGTAAATTAGATCTGGGCCAACCTCTTTTCACATTTCTCCTTCTGCTAATGAAAATGGATTCCAGGGATCCAAACTCTATCCATTCCTTCCGAGATATGTGGAAAATAAATGGTTTGGCATTAATAAGCCATGGTGCTTCTCTGACACCCCTCTTTCACATCAGTCTGTGCTGCTCTGGGTAGAACATAAAGGTTGTTGGACTATAAGGTCCATAGTTAACAGTGTCAAATGGCAGGAATCATAGTAAAAGGCATCTGGAAAGTGCTGGGAGGAGTAAAGGGTGCAATTCTCCTGGGCAAACAGGAATTATTGGAGTGCTAGCATTTTGCTGAAGGAGCAACAGCCAAGATTGCAGGCTTATCAGTCAGGATAAACAAGAGCTGGGTTTCCAAAAATCTGGTGCCTTGTCCAGTTTTATCTGAGGATCCTGTTTCAGAAAACGGGGAAAATGCAAGATGTGCTCAGAGATAGCGAGAAGTATTCTGGGGGAATAGGTAAGCAGCCAACAGACGTTGTCTGTGGTTTGGACTGTGTAGGAGGTGGTATTGGTTTACCCTGTTGCATTCTTCTTATAGAGAAGACGCCCTGAGCCTCCCCACCCCAAGCCCCTTCCATCAGGCATCTAGCATCAGATAGCTAGGCCAGAGCTGGGGCCTTTAGGGGCAGATGTTTGCGCAACACCCACCGAGTCCTTGCCAGCAGACCTAGAATGGTGATGGGAGTTTGGCAGCCCAGCATCTGCACAACCATATGCTTCCTATCCTTGGCTCAGACAATTCAGTCCTAGACTCCCCCCCCCCCCCTTTCCTGAGAAAGAGCCTCTTTCTCCATGCTTGGCTCTGTGAATTGTTCTGCTGGTCACCATGACCCGTGTGTTCCTCTAGTCTTGAATTTGAAGCCTGTCCAGTCCTGCATCCTGTTTCCCTCTGTGGCCAAGAAGATGCCTCTAATCAGGGTGGGGAATTTCTACCTTGTAGCTGCGAGCCTACCCTGTCTGGCCTGCTCTCTCCGATTTGGTTTGTTTTCAACTTCAGCTTATTGAGACATCTAATGGCTATGGCAGGGAGAGGGGATTTGGGAAAGGAGATGCAGTCGGAGAGTGCTACAATGCCCATCAGCCCCAATATCTAAGAAAACTAGGAAATTCATGGGGGGAGCTCATAAGTTAACAAGTGACACACACACACAGAGCTCCCATCAAATAACCTCCTGTCTGGGTATTAGATCTGAAAAAAGCCTCCCAGTAATTGCACAGGGGGATGTTTTTAGGTTCAGTCGCTACTACTTGTATGTTTGAAAATGTGGATGAATGAGTCAGTGGATGGGTAGATGGGAGAGAGAGAGAGAAAGAGAGAGACATATTCTGGCATTAATCCCCTCCCACCTCCCGCACAGAGCCCAAACCACAGACAAAGTCTGTTGGCTGATGACCTATTCCCTACAGGAACGCTTCTCACTATCTCCAAGCACATCATTCTGAACCATTTCCCTAAGCCAGACCTATAGGAAGCCCAGAAACAGGCCACGAAGTCCAGGGTTACCTTTGGCTTTCTCAAATGCTTTGTATTTCAACTTCCAGCAACCCACGCTAGCAGAGTAAGAGATTGCAGGAGTTGTAATGGACTTGAAAGGCCAAAGGTTTCCTATTCTCGAGGAGGCCAAGGTCATTGCTTGTTTTTGAACCCCAGCAACTGATATTGAGAGTCATCAATAAGAAACCAGTGATGGGGGTAATATAGCTCTTCAGATGCCATTGGATGGAATAGGACTGATGATACCTGAAAGGCTACACAATTCTCATCCCCATATTAGGTTTTTGGCAACTGACTGTCTATGAGAAAAGTGCTTTTGTTAAAGTGTTACGTTATCCATACTTCTTACTTTTTCATGGTTACATTTTGAAATTGCTTTGCTCTCCCATTGATAGTTGTTTACATTTTAACTGCTCTATGTTTTGACTGATGGGAACTTTACTTTGTATCCGGTTCAAACTGTGTATGTACGCCACTGTGAGTCCCAGGGCTAGGAAAAATGTGAGGTATAATTGAACAAAATGAGCCTCCTACAACCTGCCGCCTTTTCTGTGACTGGAGGATTCTGGGTACTGTAGTTTGGGAGGGCGCCAGGCTGCAGAGGGCTATTTTCATCCTTAACTAATGAGTGTCCCTTTGACTTCTCAGATTTAGCTTCTTCCTGGCTTGACTTCTCTCTGCCTCTTGCCTAGTGGCTTCCAGTCAGTGAGTGCCTTTGCGGATTTGATGATTCTGCAGAAGCCCACAATCTGCTGCTGTGTACAGAATTGCCCTCCCCCAGGAAATCTCAGCATTTCAAGAAGAGATGGAGACATCTTGCTCTTGCTTCAGGCAACGGTAACACTGCCTTGAGAGCATATGACCAGAGTGGGGTGAAAGTGCCCAACTTGGAGGAGGGACAGGAACGGTCTTGAGTGTTGCACTATCTGATGGCACTTTGCCCCCTCCTCGTGACCAACAGATTTGCTCAGTTGGCCTGTTTGGAGTCAGCTGAACAGCTGGAGTGGCAACTGAGGCAGGGAAGTTGCTGCCTATACAGCTGGCAGGAGCAGCATACGTGTCTCTCCTCTTCCACACTTTATTCGTTGAGGTCAGCCAGTCTGAGAGGTCCCAAAATTGCCCAGAAAGTTTTGTGACTCGTTGTAGGCTTGAAAAAGCCAAGCATTACCCCAAAACCACTCCTGATGAAGAAAAATAAAAGTTTTCCCTCACTTCAGGAAAATAGTCTCAAGTGGAAGAGGAGTAATTGATTTTCTTTTGTTGCTATAATCACTAAACCGGGTGTGAGAAACCTCAGTACAATCTGGATCAGGAATCGACTCATGTGGCTAATTTTGCTACCTGAGATCCTCTCCATGGTAAAGAGAACAACCTCTCTTGGAAAGTGGTAACTTGCTTTTAAAACACATTTGTTACGTCCCTCTGCTTATGAATTGGTATTTGTGTGTGTGTGGGGGGGGGGGGCTTTTAACAAACTGGAAGTGAACTTTCAGCAACCACATCTTTTTGTGTGTGTGCATTCTTAGTTTAGACAATTACCTGCCGACTCCCTGGAGTTCTCCACTCCTGGCCTAAAGCCATCTTCTACCTGTTTTTTTCCCAAAGCTTGGAAACCATTTGAGCAGTTTCGGTAATGTGTTACTTTGGGAGGGAACTGGGGCATAAACTGAGTTCTCTTGCAGGACAAAACAACTGGTAGCATCATTGAAGTTACTAGTGTAATGAGTAATGTTGGCTTAGGGTCCCTAAAATGTTGCTCTTGGGAAGGGGAGTTGTTCAGTGAAAATGTGGGCAGTGTTCGTAATTTTTAAAAAGATGTTGCATGTTAGTAATGTGTTAGTAACATGCCTCTTTTTCTAAGACTGAGGAATGGTCTGCCTTAATGGGCAATGAAGTACTTTTTAAAAGTAATAAACCCCGATCAGCATAATGATCACTGAGACTGATTTTTCCACTTCATCCACTTCTTTGAGGATGAAGTCATAAATTGAGATCTTGTCACATGAAAGGAGATCCTGGTGCAGTGGTTTGAGTGTTGACTTTGGGGGAACAGGGTTCAAATGTGCAATTAACTCTGGAAACCTACTGTGGGGACCTCAGGAAAGTGACATACTCTTGGCCTCATGGAGAAAATAGCTAACCTCCCTCAAATAAATCTTGCCAAAGAAAGGCTAGAGCAGGCTCACTATATATGGGAGTCAACTTGGGCACATATAACAACCGCAACCGCAGAACATAGATTTGGAGTCCTGTGCACCTTCAGCTCCAGCTTAAGGGAAGATTTTTCCATAGAGCAAAACAATGCTTCGGCATGGATAACTGAGTCCACCGTTGACTTTGGACATGGGAATGCTTTCTCGTAAGTGGCCCAAAGCAGGGTGCCATTTCTGAAATCCATCCTAGGCTCCTATCCATTTTGCCCCCCGAGGGCTGATTGACAGGAATGTGTGTGCATGTCTCCCTTATACCAGAGTGGAATTAAGTTTAAAAATCCTAACATTTTTGGACTGTGACAGCAGCTGGTGTGGCATTTCATCTTATACAGTAGTTTGGTTTAATTCTTTTAAACTGGAGGGGGGAACGAAAATGTTCAATCAGCTTTCAGCCGCAAAGAAACAGTGTACACATTCCTTTTCCCTTTCTGAAACTGAATGTGAATGCAGGAGATTTTAATTATGCCAACATTATACTTAAGAAAGAAGAGTTGCCCAGGTTTTAGAAGTTTCTGCTTTGTTGCAACAGGGATATCTCTGTGACCCATAGGCAAACGAAAGTGCTGCGTAGATGGAATTTCCATACCTTTGTACTGGGTTGCTGTCTCGAGCATATGTTTAGTGTGGCACTTTTGTTTTAATCCCCTTTCCTGGCATTTTGTGCAAACATGTGGTTTTCTGGGAAGGTTAGATTTTGTTTTCTCCCAATGGTTTTGCCACTTTTGTGGAACCAGAGTTGTTACCAATATGTCAGGCCGGATTTGGTTTTGTGAAATTAGTAAACTTTAGAGAGCAGAATGGCCAGAGCATTGGAGTGGGCTTTGAGAGATCCAAGTTTAAGCCGTAGCTGAGCCAAGCAATTCTATAGGGCTTGGTTTTTATTTAATTACTTAGGGTTTTTTTTTATTGTGTCAGAAGCGACTTGATAACATTCTGCAAGTTGCTTCTGGTGTGAGAGAATTGTCCGTCTACTGAAACATTGCCCAGGGGATGCCCAGATGTGTTACCATCCTGCTGGGAGGCTTCTCTCATGTCCCCACAAGCTAGAACTGACAGACAGGAGCTCATCCCATCTCGCAGAGTTGAACCGACAACCTTCAGGTCAGCAGTCCAGCAGGCCATTGTACCACCGCGGCTCCTCAATTTCTAGTTACATTCTGTTTTTCCCCAAAACAGCATACAATATACATCAAAACTACATAGCTTAAACAATAGATAGTGCAATATTTAAAAAATTAAATAACTACTCCAATCAAAGTTTTAGTCTGCCAGTAGATTTCTTTCTTTCTCCCCCTATCCCACATTTGAGGATAATGTGGGAAGGATGAGAATGGCACATCTTCTTGAGATCCTTAGAAGAAGGACAGGGTATAAATGTAATATACAACACTAGGTTTCTGACGTGGAGATTAACATTATCTTTTCCTATCCTACCACACACACACAGACACACACTACACCATCTCTTGATACATAAAAGAAGAGAATGTTTGGGACCATTTCCTTTGGGTAGAATGCACACTTTAAGCGCGAATGCTGTGCTTGATTTGCCCCTAACCCATTTGCCCTTTTTTCTTTTGCTTTCTTCTTTTAAAATAAAAAGCTGATCTGTGCGTAGCCTCTGAATCTGCAAGCCTTGCATTTAAAACTGGGACGCTGATAGCCTTGCACTCCCAACCCCCTGACAAAATGCAGTGTCTTACATTGGGAGCATTCAAGATCCATTACATTTCTTCTCTTTTTCTACTTCCCAATTTTCATGTTTTTCCTCCACCTATTTTTATAGTTATTGTAGAGTTGGGCGATAATGCCTCTTCTATAAAGTAAAGTTCAGTAAGCAAGCAAAGAGGGGCCAGCAGTAGCTCTCGTGTCTATAAAATGCCCATAAAACTGCCACAAAATTGTGATGAGCTGTAATTAATAAGTGTTAAAGGGAGAACTTGAACATGTACATTCTATGCATCTTGGAATGCTTTTTCTGGATAGGAAATAGCTAAGTTTAGCCTTCTTCGGGTGTTGGTGTTATATATATGGAGACTATAGTTCTTCCGCTTCCAGCTTTCGTCTGCCTCCAAGATCCCATGAAACAGGATATACATAGTTTAATATCACTATCATCAATATTTATATTATTAATAGTGGTGATAGTAGTAATAGTTTATGTACAATAATTCCATTGTTGTTTCAAACATCTGCAAGTCAACACTGGGTTTTTTCTAGATCAGTATGAAAACCTCAGTATGATTTGAGCTGAGTGAAAGGGAGGAATGCTATTCTTGACGTTAGATTTGGTGTTTTCCTGCTGGTTTAGGAGAATTTTGAGGTTGTTCTGTCTAGAAGAATGCTAGATAAAAGCCCTGAGCTGGTAGCTATGCAGCTCTTTTCTGAAATGCCATCTTTGAGGCAAAAAGAAAGAACAGACCTAAGTCCTTTTGCCCAAAGTCTATCTCATTTCTGCCCCTGCAGTCTCCTTTTTGCAAGGAAGGGCCAGGGGCAAGTGAGATAAAGCAAGCCTGGCTCCCTGGCGCAGTTACAGACTTGTTTGCTTTTAAACACCCTGGTTTCACAACTGGTCAAAAACTTTGATCCTCGTCTTTGTCTCCCCCCTCCCCCTTGTTTCTTTGCTTCCCCTTCTGCTGTTGTGGAAACTGAGAAACCGGGAGGCCATGAAACATGCCCTGAGCCACATACAGATGAGGTGGATGTTACCCAAACCCAGCTGTGAACTATCTGATCGAACGGTGTGATTCTCTCCCCGCACCCCATGCCCTCGGGGCTGTGCAAGCTGTTATCTTACCCCTGGACTGGCGTTTTTTCCACCCTTCCTGCCTTGCACTGCGGATTTGAAACACACCAGTATTCTTGGATACAGTGAGTTGTGGGGTCAAGGTCTGGGATACTTCTCTGTGCCTGCCTAAATGGAGGCCCCACCTGTGCCCTTAACCTTCATACACTAGGAGACAAAAAACCTTGCTTTATGTCAGTTGTGGAATGCTTTCAGACCTGGATGGGAATAGCAGTACTCCACTCTGGGCGATATAAAAGCACCCAATGTTTCCGAAGGGGTGTTTTTGTGTGCCGAACTGAGCACATCCCATGCAAGTGCACAAACCCAGAAAACACAAGCAAGAATAGAAGTCAAATAAAATTGGATAAATTATCCCTTCTTTTTTAATTATAGAGTATTTCCCAACCCTAACTAATTGTACCTCCTGCTCCAGAAGAAATCCCTCTTTCCTGGCATTCAAAGCCCACTTGCTTCTGTTTTGCTACATCAGGGTTTACTGGAAAATGACGTGATTTTTTTTCCTGAATGATGTCCCTATATGCTATATTGGCTGAGAGGAAAAAGATACACCATTGTCAAAAATGAGTAGATTTGTTGGGCAGTTATTCATTTGAGACAAGTTTAGTTGGTCAGTGGGAAAAAAAACCTGAGTGTCGTGTGGCTGCAATTGAGGACATTTTTAACCGCAGGTGACAGTGTTGAAGGTCGAATGCCAGCATTATAGGTCTAGTTCCATATGGATTCTGCAACAAAATGGGCCTACAGTATCCTGTGCTGGTGCGTGAGGGTTAAAGATGGGCAACGAGGAAGGAGCAGGATGGGAGGGAAGAAGATGACTGAGGAGAGATGGAGCTGGATAAGAAATCACCTATTGCTTTGCCCAGTCATGCCCAAAGGGCTGCAGGAAGCCACATGAGTCATTGCAGTGGTATTTATAGCTTTGTCCTCTGTAAATGACCTTGGGGAGTGCCCTGTGGCACTGGACCTCCTTTCCGTGGGGAATTCTCGGAATGGGGAGTTGGCCAAGATAAGGGGCATCATGTGGAATTTGCAAATTGCTCCTCTAAGTCTCCTGGTCAGTCACCTTGTGGAAGGAGAGGGGTTGACCTTTCTCTCGATTGTCTCCCACTCTTTATCGCGCTGCCAAGTTGTTGTGCGAGAGTTGTCCTCTGCCCTGCATTTTCAACACTATCCTACCTTTCCCCCCAGCTTTGGACATTTGAAAGCTTCACTTTCAAGCTGGCATTGAATGCTGGTCTTAGTGGTTGGAGGATTGGTCTTCCTTAAAGTGTCCCTTTGCTAAGAAGCAAGATCTCTCTTTGTAACTGCCAGCAGGAATGCAACCTGGCTCTATAAGGCCAGGGCATGTCAAGAGAATTGGGAATTAGCTATGGTCTAATGTAGGACTTCGACAGTGCTGCAGCAACACGCATGGTCTGTCAGTATGTAGTGTTGGGGTGACGTTCTGAGCAGACCTATAGAAAACCAGTTTCACTGAGTGACTGGCACCATGTCTCTAGTTTTGCTGCCAGGTATAATTCAGATCCCTGATCTGATCCTCATGGCTGGCTTGACCCTGAGGTGGGATGAGAAAGCTGATTTGGCTATTTTGAAAAGCCTGCATATGACTATTTTAATTTGTTGTCACCATATTTTTGCTGCCACAGTCTGGAAAAGAGTCTTATGAGCTTTTCTTCTTCCCTTTGCCAAAGTAACATGGCTGACTTTTGGTATTATTACATTTGATGGATGCAGGAGGAGCAAAGGAATGGTTGGCAAGGTGGGATCTAAATTGTATGGATGGAAAATAAGAGCTCGTGAAGGGTATTGTTTAAATAGCCTGTATACAAGAGCTTGGATGGTCCCTATTTCTTCTATCCACAGCAGTGTTGTGTTAGGGCCAGGAGAACACTGTTGCTGCAAGCTGTGCCCATCTTGTGTCCCTATCAGGCTCCGTGTTGTCGCTTTGTATTCATTTTCCCCTCCTTTTAATGGCTACCTTCTAGACTAGGCTTTCTGGTTTCGGTCAGAAGATAGGTATTGGCCAATTGAAGGAAAGGGGCAAGACGGACAGGTTTGCTTCTGCCCTTCTCAAGAAAGGTGATTGGGTAGTAGTGCCCTTTCCTGCTCTGTATTGCGGCATCCTTTCGTGTTTAATTCATTGCAGAGGAACGGGCAGGGCCGGATCAACTGTACAGGCTGGCTAGGCGGCTGCCTGGGGTGGTGTGGTTCAAGGGGCATGTGTGGAAAGTGGCAGGGGAAGATAGGCGTTCATGCTGCTTGCTTTTCCATTGGTTCCCCCTCAGGAATAATCTGAACATGCATGATATGAATAAGATTATTATTCTTTCCAGCCATTCAGCTTATGTCCTGCAAAGGAGAGTTGAGTCAGCTTACCGTGAAAGCATTAGATATAAAGATGGCAAAACTCCTATCCTTTCAGTGCTATTAACTGGGAGATTCGACAATATTCTTTCCCAGAATAATAATAATAATAATAATAATAATAATAATAATAATAATAATAATAATAATTTATTTTTCTATCCCGCCAACCATCTCCCCGAAGGGACTCGGGGAAGCTAACATGGGGCCAAGCCCAAAAGGAAACAAAGCATAACAAGTAACAAGCATCAGTAGTAAGAAAGGTGTCAACATAACAATTAAAATAAAGTAAATAAAATAAAATAAAAATAAACAAATAACAACTTAAAAATTCCAATTGCAATTAAAGACACAGAATACAATATAAACCTCTTGGGGCCCTTTGTGGGGGGCAAAATTCACTTACTGCCTGGCATTTTTTGCCTCATAAGATGGATTGTGTATTTGTGTGATGTGTTGTCTAATTAACTCAGCAATGGTTCAAACATCCCTAGTCTTTCTGTTTTCAAAGCCTGTTTAGTGGTATCGAGTTTCAACTTCATCTTGGGTGTGTTCTACTTTTAATTTTGCCACCTTTGAAGACATCAGACTGAAGGAGAATTCTGTGTAGCATGCAAGTCGGCCGCCATAATTTCAACACTGTGTGGGTTGTTAAAAGTGTTTTCAGACTTGATCTGTCCCCTCCATGAGACTGGTAATGTCTGCATAAATGAAGTATAAATGCCCTTTCTTTTCTAAATATCCTAAATGTCACAGGATCACATCTGATCTTGGAAGTTCAGCAGGGTCAGAGTAGTGATTGAATGTGAGGCTGCTAGCAAATCCCAAGTGCTTTAGGTGATATTTCAGAGGAAGGAACTTGCAAAACTATATTTGAGTATTCCTTGCCTAATGAAACCCAATGAAATTAATCATTAAAGAAGTGCAAGGCTGTCAGTATTCTGAAGGAAGAGCCCTACCATGTAGATGAGTTACATTTTTGGACTTCATGCAGTTTGGGGGATTCTGGCAGTTGTAGTCCACCAGAGTAACGTTTACAAGTCCTGACCCTGCTTCTGGCACCAAATTCTTATAGCACACAGGCATGCTATTTATTGGCAAGTGGCTTGTTTTCTGTGGAAGGATGCTGCGTACTGTTCTTTCTTTTGTTAAAATGTATTTCATTTGTTTTCTGTTTTGATTGCATTTGTTTCATTTGAGTTTACCACGTTTAAACACCTTGAGTGCCATTCTTTGGGCGAGAAGCAAGGTATAAATTTTGTTGTGGAACAAAGATGTTTACAATCTCAAGGCTTGTGCCAAAGTTTTGGGGAAAATATTTGTCTGAGCTAGAATTATAGTCCAAAAAGGTGGCTTTTCAGGGCTCTGTTTAGTGCCAGTCTGAGTGTAGGGAAGGGAGGAGGAAGAGTCCTACTTTCCTGAAGACGCTTCTCCGGGAAGTTGCGCAAGGGGATTGGCGAGAGGCACCCTTACAAAAAAGATGTCTTGGGGTTGACCACCCTCTTGTTGAAACATGCAGGAAGCCAAGCCAGAGATTAAAATCTAGTGCTCTGTTTGCCTCGCTCTCTTTCTCTTTTTTTCTCTTCTCCCTCCCTCACAAATTCAGGGTTTAGATCCAAATGTAGACATGTTCAGCTGGACTAGTAGAAGGAGATACCCAATTTCTCCTGAGAGCAGCACCCCCAGCTCTTGAAGGAACTGTAGGGTGATTCGGGCTGTCATGGGAAGAAGTGTTTGCTAAATTGGTGTAGTGTCCACTTCCATGAGCGGACCTCTTCGGCCACTGGAATGCAGCTCCTGGATCCAACTCCAGGCATCTAAAATAGGGGGAGAGAAGTGGAACAGACTAGAAAAGGAGTTTTCCTACCCCCCTCTTTTGCGTCTGGCTTTCATTCGGTTGCTTTTCCGACAGTGCCCTTGTTCAGGGGCGTGTGGTTTTTGGCTGATGGGGAAAGAGGCCTCCACTCCTTGCCGTGCCCATGTTGCTGACTCGGAAGAATCTCCCAGTACCCACCCTCCAGGGGGGAGGCGAAGGAGGGGGATAGGAGCAAGAGAGCGCCAAGGTGTTGCAACCCTTGAGAAATGGGTTCTCTTTTATCTCTTGCAGCTGCAGAGTTGTCTCTTCCCCACCCCCAAAATGTGGCTGGTATGTCTGAGCCATATCCTTCAAAACCAGTTTTCTAAGGAGATTAGATGGGCAGCAGAGACAGCTATGCAATCAGGAAAGCATGTGTCCTCCTGCCTGGCTTTTGTGAAATGGGGTTGGAGGAGTCAGCCTTTGCCCATCTGCATACGTGTGTGTGTTTTTCCGCCGCAAGTCGCCAATGTCCTGTCCATCCAAAGCTAGACCAGAGCCTCCAAGTAACTCATGGAAAATAGTGCAGAATTGGTCTGTTTTCATAGAATCCTAGAGTTGGAAGAGACCTGGTGGGCCATCCAGTCCAACCCCATTCTGCCAAGAAGCAAGAAAATTGCATTCAAAGCACCCCCAGCAGATAGCCATCCAGCCTTTGTTTAAAAGCCTTCAAAGAAGGAGCCTCCCCTCCACCACGCTCCGGGGCAGAGAGTTCCACTACTGAACAGTTCCTCTATAACAAAGGCACAACAGCATCACATTACGCTTGTAATGTATCCAGGGATGATTTGATTCCTTTTGAGATCCAATTCACTTTTCAGTTCTGTAGTTCTAGAGTTGAGATTTCCAAGCTTTTGTTTCATGAAACATTCACGTGTTGATTGCAGTGTGTAGGTGTGCTGTGCAAATGTAATAAGAAACCGAAGTGAAATGAGCAATAAACCATATCTTTTAAAACACAGAAATGAAAGGTCTCCAAGAGAGAGACCTTATTACAATTGATGTGTGTGTCCGTATCTCTTATAAGGGGTTGGTTTAACCTCTGGTTTGCTAGCAAAACCATCACAAAATGACTGTGTTACAAAATGATATATGTCTGTGTGTCATTAACATGAAATGTTTGGAAAGCACAGTTCTAGAAGGTCTGATGGATCTCATTCAGTGGTAGAGGAGGACTACAACATGGTTCAAGTGTTGGTTCGTGTCTTGGAGGTGGCAACTTTGATTTTTTTTAAAGGAAGTAAGCCCCAAAAGAAAGATTTGACTTTTTACAAATGCGATGATGCTGGTGACACCAAACTCCTGGGCTCCAAAAGTGTAACCAGTTAGTAACTTTCCAAGCTCTGGACTGGACAGATGGGCAAATAGGGATTTATTTTATTTACTTCTTTTGCTGTATTTATACCCCACTCAGCAGCTGGGCAAGCTATTGGAGCAGCTTAGAAATCCATAAAAACGACTCAACTCATTCCCCTAAGCTTCCAGTCTAAAAATGCACCACTGAAAAGAAAAGGAGGCAGGGAGAGAAAAGGAAAACTAGATGACTCGGGCCCAAATTGTCATGTTTTCAGATTCATACCATCCCTTAGAACCGCAGGCTCACATCTTTGAGTAACTGAAGGAGTTACGTCTTGTGAAACAAGATTTATGTATGTATTTGGTGAATGTAGCACCATCTGTGTGCATGGTGCTTTATGGGTGCAAGAGGGCAAGTTCCTCCCCCAAAGACTCTTCAGTCTACAATTTAAACACAGGAAACAGCAGCAGATGAAGAGGGAAGTAGAGGAAGCGGAAAACAGGGAAGGAATACACCATTTATTTTGAACACCCGTGCTCATAGGCCAGGTTGCAGGAAGATTTTTGGAAGATTGCTTTTGACAGAAGACTATGCCTGAATGTTCTGGATATAGGAAAGATCAGTTAGAGGGAAACGTAGTACAAATATCACAGTAGTTTTCTGAGTTGTTGAAGATTCCAGGACATAACACTGCTGTCCAGAAAGTAACATTTCCAAGCTCTGAAAGACTGTAGTTAGAGAATGTATTATTTTCTCATTTAAAAACCTTGAGTTACCTTTAAATGTGAACTCTTCCTCAGTTCTGCATCTCCATAATTGTTTCTGCAAGATTTTTTCCACTTTGGTTCTTGATTGGTTGGATTCTTAGGTGTCAAAGAATGGAGAGCAAACTGTTATGGCTTAAACTTAATATAACTAATATAAAACAGCGATAAGCCAGTGAGGTTTAAAAAGAGACATTTATTATGGTTACCAACATTTGGAAATGGCAAGCCAAGCATACAAATCCCGACTGTGTCTTTTAGACACAGGTTAAAAACTTCTTTGTATGATCTTTGGAGAAGAAGCAGGTATTTGATTTTCTTGGTGTCCCCCATGGGATTGTAGCCTTCTAGTTGCTCTTGGATTGTAATTCCCCATTATCCCTTGACCATCAACCATGTGGCTAAGATTATGGGAGTTGTAGTCCAACAGCTGTGCATCCTTTAGAATACCATCAGAAAATGAGTGCATGTAGATAAAATGCTTGCATATGTTTTGTGAGAAACCACAGTTTAAATCAGAGGTTTCAAACTTGTGGCCCTCCAGGTGTTTGGGACTCCAACTCCCAGAAGCCGTAGCCAGCTTGTCCAATGGTCAGGATTTCTGGGAGCTGAAGTCCAAAACATCTGGAGGGTCACATGCTTGATACCACTGGAACACATATATTTGAGATGTATTTATATGCATATTTTATTACTGATACAAAGCTGTGCAAAAGAGGCATCTTTACTAGGTACCAGGCCCCAAAATTGTTCCAACTTTTGGCAAAGCAGAACAGGTTTAGCCTTCCAAATGTTGCTGGACCCTCACTGTGTTTATGCCTAAATGCTAACCCTGCTAGAGAGAAAAGATGGAAGCTGGAGTCCCACAACATCCAGCGGGTTATATATTATAGATTTCCCATCCCAGGTGGTGAGATGTTTCATCCTTGTTCTTATGTGTGGTGTTTTTTGGGTGGTTCAAAGACTCCTCACCTGTCACTGTTGGCGTTGAGAATTATATGTGTCTATCGGACTGTCTCAAGCTTGTCTTGGAGCTTTCTATTTATATACCAAATTCAATACCTTGCTTCAGTCACTAGTGCCCTCCAGGGCTCCAGGGTGCCGATTAAAGGCAGGGCTGTGTGGGAAAAAACCCTCCAGGCCTTGGTTACCCCTCGGAGCAGGTTCTGCCAGCGCCACTGCCTCTACACGACCAAGTTTCCTTGTCGGTAATTATTGGGTGGATGGCAGTGGCTCAGTCATTAAGGGAACCTAGCATGTAAATATCCCCAATGGAAAATGTCCCTCTTTTCCTTTTAAGTCGATAGTGTGTGCATGTGCGTGAGTATTTATGGGCAGGGTCTCTGGCAGATGTGTGGTGAGACAATTGGTGGCTCTGTTTGGGGATTTAAGGGCTCCAGGTGGGGCATCCATTTCCCCCCAATTTTGAAACCTTGGTACACCTTGTCAGCTTTCTTTGTCACCCTAGTCCAGCCTTCCTTCCATCTAGTTGCTTCCTCAGTGTGTGTCAGGCTTCTATTCCCTCCATCCCCAGACAAAGTGATCCATCAAGTCTGAGCCTGACAATGCAATCCCTGTACCAGTATGGTCCACTCAAAACTGTGAGTTGTAGATTGAAGGAAACCAAAACAGTACCATGATTTGAGTGGTGGACATGGCCTAGAACTCCAGGGAGCAGGATTTAGACCTCTCTGCTCAGCCTTGTCTGACTACAAATGCCATCTTTCCCATTCATTGGCTTAGTTAACTGGGGCTGATGAGAGGTAAAGTCCCACAGCATCTGGAGTGACTTGCCTAGTGCCTTCATAGGCAGCATGGACATGTAGGACACTAAAAAATCTATATACTACAGTGTGTGAATGTTATTCCTGTCTGAGGGCATTTTCCAGAGTTTCAGACTTCCAACCTCACTCGGAGATGCCAGTCTTCTGAATGCAAAGCATGTGTGATACAACTGAGCTGCAGGGCTACTTCTAGTTAGTCTGTAGGCTTGGTCTGTCTATACTTCCTGTGTAATTTACATTTGCCATGTGTACTGGCACAGTATAAATGACAATACCCTGCAGCCCAATTTTGCACATACATAAGTCTCTCGGTCTCTCATTTTGAGTCTCCACACTGCCTGCTCTGGTGTAGGAGAGTTTCCCACTCCTCCAGTTGGCCCAGTTTTGTAAATGAAATCAAACAACAATAAAAATCCTTGACTTCTAATGTGATTTAACACACTTTCTTGGGAGCAAACTGTGCATAGTGGATGCCTAGTTCTTGGGGCGGTTGTTTAATTGTGTTACTTGCTGTACACCCATATAGGTTGAGTATCTCTTATCCAGAAATCTGAAAGACTCCAAAACCCAAAAATGTCTGCATGAGTGGCTGAGAACCTTTGTTTTCTGATAGTCCAATGTGCACAAACTTTGTTCCATGCATAGAATTGTTAAAACATATTGTGTATAAAAGCTTTGTGTATAAGATATATATTAAAATATACATGGATTTTGTTTTTAGACTTGGATCCCATCTCCAAGACAATCCCATTATGTACATACAAGTATTCCCAAATCCAAAACACTTCTGCCTCCAAGCATTTTGGATAAGGGATGCTCAGCCTCTATATACTGGTCAACAAACGCTGCCCTCTAACTCTGCCTTTCTGAGGTTTTGTGATATAGGATGTGAGGGTTACTGGATCTTCTTTGTGAGTGTCCTGATTCTGTGTGGTCCCTCTTTGTTCGGTTGGTTAGGGTCTCTGAATGTTCAAGAAACAAGGCATGGTATACCACCTGCTCCTTCTTCCGGCGAGGAAATATTTTGCATATGGCAATAGGCTTAAGAAAGCCAAATGATATGCAATCCCCCCTCCTCAAAATTAATTTCTGTCGCTATAAGCTCTTAATGCTTTTCCTTATACCTGTAATACATATTTCTCCATGCCCTTTAAAAAAATAAATTTGAAGCAATATTCCCTGAAGGCTGAGTGGAGTCCTCCGACATAGAACAGCAGTCTAGTGTTTAGGAAATAATTTTAACAATAGACCATATGGGAGTCCTAAACTAGCAAGCTTTTATTATTCAGAAGGCGGAAAATGTGGTTTGATATTCAATTGATATATGGCATAAACGAGCGCCACAAGCCAGCTTTGCTTGAGCTGGGGGATTCAGATGGTCTTTTGACTATAATAACTTAACGTTTTGGCCCAGCTCCATAGAATGCATCCCAGCTGCTGGTTCGAAGCCAAGAAATAGTACGCGGTGGTTTTGGCTACTTGCTCAGTCACTCTTGGGTTGCACTCACCCCACCGTCCTCAGTCCCCAATTTCATACATTCATTCTTTCTGCCTCTCCTCTTTTTTCTTCTGTCTTCTTCTTCCTTCTGTGTTCTTTGTCCCTTTCTTCTCACACTATTTTTCTTTCCCCTCTCTATCTCTCTTACAGATTTTCTCTCCTTTTAACTCTCTATGTTCTTGACTACAAAACTTTTGCATTAGTTGCAACAGCAGCTGCAAGTTCTACTTTTCAATGCAAACATTTTTTTCCTTTCTGTGCAATTCTGCATGGAGAGCTATAAAATAATAATAATAATTTGACTACAAAACCTTTGCATTAGTTGCAACAGCAGCTGCAAGTTCTACTTTTCAATGCAAACATTTTTTTCCTTTCTGTGCAATTCTGCATGGAGAGCTATAATAATAATAAAATAATAATAATAACAAATTTATTTTTGTATCCCGCCTCTATCTCCCTGAAGGAACACGGGGCGGCTCACATGGGGACAAGCCCGATCAAAAATAGGTTATAAACATAGTTAACAAATTAAAACGTCATATCACATAAAACCACATAAAACACATCAGCAACAGTTTCTATCTGCTGCTCTGATGCAGCAGATGGAAACTCACACCAATATTGGATTGAGGCTTATATTGCTCTAACTTTATATTTCAGTTGCTGATCCCAATAAAATCTTTTAAATGATAGTCACTCAGTACTTCACTGTGGGTATATAGACACTGCATCTATAACATCTCCACCAATCTTTTCTACCTTTTTTCTTTCATGGGATCCTATTTTTCTTCTTGTTCTGTCTCAAGGATGGGTTGAATATGTGTACAATGATATGCAGGTGGACGGCATCTCCTGAGCACCCATGGACTTGTTGGCTGCACAACTCAAGTGCTGGTACAAATGAGAGAGGTTCCTGCGGATGCCGGCGGGCACGGCTGGGCACAGGGCCAGCTGGCACGGTTGGGCACAGAGCCAGCTGGCACGGGCCTGTTTAACCGCATGTATTCAATGTGTGCTTGTGGTCTTTGTACTGTCGCATATTAGTCTGCACTTGTGTGACACCTATTCCAGAGCATTTTGAATGCAGAGTGGGCAGCTTTCCAATTTTTGAGTGGAGAGGAAAGTGGCATCTTACTGCTCAGAACCAGCGGAGATTTTTGTCACTGGTGCCATTGCTGCTACTTCGATAGCTTTCTGTGGTGCAGGAAGGTGCCAGGGAAGGAAAGAAGGGCATGATTGGTTTCTACATTTTTGGCAGGGGCAGCCATCTAAAGATGGCACCCCTCTACTCCAAAATTGGAAAGTTGCCCACCCTGCATTCAAAATGTTCTGGAATAGGTGTCACAGGAAGTTCCTTTCTTTCTGCCATGTTAATGGCAAAAGGCATCTGATTCCCATCTGATCTTGGAAGCTAAGCAGGGTCTGCTCCAATTGGTACCTGGATGAGAGACCTCCAAGGATTGCCAGGTACTCTAGGCTTGCTTTCAAAGGAGGGAGTCCTTGCCTAAGGACATTTATGGGGTTACCATCAGTTGACAGAGACTTAAAGGCACAATGAGGTGGGAACTTCCTCTTGGTTCCAACCAGACACCTGACTAGTTGTGCCTCCTTTTCCCCATTATGGCCAAGATGCCTGTGAGAACTGCAAGCAAGACATGAGCACAATAACCCTCTCCTGCTGTGGCTTCCTACCCACTGAAGTCCAGGAGATAGTGCTCATGATCTTCTTTGTTAATGTTATAGACGTTGCTTCATCCATCTATGGGTGGCATACAGTCCAAGACCTTGAAGTCAGTGGAACTTCCTTGAGGAAAGGCTTTCAAAGCTAGGATGCCACCACAAAAACTGGTGGCCCCGCTCTGCAAATTCATTTCACTTCCTTTCAGAGCAACACTGGTAAATGTCACCACATCCTTGTGGCAGTGGATTTTACAAGTTAACCACGCTATGCAGAATAATTCTTTTTTGTCAGTCTTGAACCTCACACCACTCTAATCCTAGTTTTCTTCCTCTGGAGTTCCCTTTTTCTTGTCTATATTGGGGTGGCTCTTGATTTTTGAAGTGCTGTTTCTGTGGCAGGAAGACTTGTAGGACCTCTGTGAAACATTCTCAATTCTTAACTCTTCTCCTGCCACAGTCATTGAGTGGGATACAATTTCCTTCTTAGGGCTTTCAAACTACACAGTTGCCTCCTCCACCAGAAGTCTCTCTAAAATTATATATATATAGGAACCCAGTGACACCTTTAATGCTAAATTTCTAGTAGAAGATTGTGTGGAATCAGTTCACCTCATCTGATGTATCTGAGATTAAAGAATCTCATCCTTAAAAAAAAACCTAGAAAGTGTGTGTCCCCATCTAGAATATATAGGAAGCAGTTTTCAGTCCCTTTCCTAACAGTCTCAAACATAATGCCTTTTAAGAACAATCAATATTTAAGTAAATTACTCATTTTACAACCATTGATTTTAAGGGGTATAGTACAAGATTGAATAGATAGGCCTCTGCAGTCTATATAGGATTCTATGTTTGAATTGTATCTGAATTTGGAGGGGTTCTTGGGAAATCATACTTATTTTAATACCCCAAAGGCACCAGATGCTGTCTATCTTGGAAACTAAACAGTATCAGTTCTGGTTAGGACTTGGATGGGAGGTTGTTAAGGAATATTAGGTGGTGGACGCTATATTTCAGAATAAGGGGATGGCAAAACCAACTCTGCTTATTTCTTGCTTAAGAAAACCCTATGAAATGTATGGGGACACTATCCGTCTACAGGTAACATAGATTATGTTATCAAAACTGAGATTCACAATGCTTGCTTTGGAACAATGCTTAGTCAAGGATTTTCAACAAACCTTCCAGTGGGCTAGATCTAAAATCAGCTTAGAAAGAAAGAAAGAAAGAGAGAGAGAAAGAAGGAAAGAGAAAGAAAGAAAGAAAGAAAGAAAGAAAGAAAGAAAAGAAAGAAAGAAAGAAAAGAGAAAGGAAGAAAGAGAGAGAGAGAAAGAAAGAGAGAAAGAAGGAAGGAAGGAAGGAAAGAAAGAGAAGAAAGAAAAAGTAAGTAAGAAAGTAAGTTACTAGGGCATGGCACATTGCACGCAAACTTGTTACGCCAGAACTGTGTTTGAAATGGGGATGGTATGTCATCTTCGTGTTGTTCTTGCCCCCACTGAAAAAGCTGGTTAACCAAACGCAAAGTAAGCAGGACTCTGATGGCTTATCAGGGGCCGCGGGTGTGAGGTATTGCCACTTAGCAGCCAGAAACTTGGTGGGCAAGGGCTGGGCTGTAATCTAGTCAAGATCCTTTGTGACCCTCACCCCACCCCCTTTGCATACCATCCGCCTGACACTCTTGTGGAAAGACAAAAGGGGCTGATTTCCAAATAGGTCTTGCTGGCTGGCTGGCTGGCTGGCGTGTGCATTCTCTTTCTCTGCATTCTCAGGAATTGAATGCAGCCTTCCAGGTGACAGGGAACTCTGCCTGTGGTTGGGGTTGGGGAGAATTATAGTCCGGCCTTGGCTCTCCCACTCCTCCAAATGGAGAGGAGGTGGAAGAGCATAACTGCGATGCTTATTCATAGGTGAAATCAAGAGAAATTTGACGTCTTTTTTTCTTTTCTCTACAGGTAATGGTGCATGTTGCCCCAGGGAAGATTCCCCCTGTCGGTAGCTGAGGTAAGTGTGTGTGTGCTGCGAGTTTAAAATTACTTATCAGCCGTTTCTTACACCCTTCTGAGCTGGAGGTGCTGGCTGCCATGTCCCCAGGGTTATTCTGATCTGTTACTTTGTGATACTCTTCAACCACCCCTTTTGCACCCTCGGGCAGAGCAGTTTGGCAGCGGAAGGCGGAATGTAAATTTTTGCCTTTTCAACAGGGGCCTCTGTGGGTGGAGTGTATGGGCTCATTAGAGTTGACAAAAATGTTTAGCTTAGCCTCCGCTCTCCCAGTGTCCTCTAAACCGCTTGGACTATCATTCCTATCATCCCCAGATGGCACAATAATTTGGGTTGATTTGTGGTCAACCTGCCATTACATGTGGCAGATTTCAGCACCCACTGGGATGGTAGGAGTTGCAGTCCATTTCCTGACTGCAGTAGGCTGGGAAAGCTGCAGTGAAGAGTTCCATGTTAGCTTTGGGCCATTGCTCCTTAAAACGTAGGGGGTTGCCTTGTATCTGGTAGGATACGTGATCCATCTAGTATGGTCACAACTTGGTTGGTGGCACACAAAATATCATATACCGAATCCTTTTTAACTGTACAAATTGTAAGACTTTTTCTGCCTGCATTACAAGTGTCCCTACCAGGGAATTCTGGTTATATTTGTGTGAAATATAATGTGCAAAGTACCTTTGAGTCTAGATTATGGGAGCTGCAGGCAAGGTTATTGGTGGAGTTGCTAGGTTGCCAGGAATTGAATTGTTGTGTGCAGCAATGAAAGCCTGTTAAGAGTTCAGGGATGGAGTGGATGTGGGGTTGAACAGTTCTGGTCAAGCAGCACAGGGAGTGAGAAGGAGTTTCTGTCAAAATCACTGTTGGCTTTGTATGAGTATCTGTGGCTTGGTTTGAAGGTGGGAGTAACTATTAATGCCCCCAAGTTCTAATGAAAACTCTTGATCTGCTAACGCATACATAAAGACTGTGGTTGAACCTTACTGGCAACTAAATACAGTAACCAGCTACCACCAAAACTTATGACCTTTTGTGTAAAGCTTTTATTTTTTGTTTTAATTTAATGTTTATTCCAGTATATTTTAAGAAAATGCTCTGTTCCACAAAGTTTTTATGGTTCCAGGTTTCAGCAATAAAATTAGACATTATAAGTACTAGGTAGAAAGGCTTGTTGGTGCATCCCACTTAATAATGTAGTGAATCATTGTAGGTTATGATCTTTTTTTATTTACAGCAGGAGTGGGCCAAGTGCAGCCCTCCTGTTAGACCATAGTCCCTAGCAGCCATAGTCAGCATATCAGTGGTGAGGAATGCTGGGAACTGCAGTCCAGGACCACATTTTGCATAGTTCAACATTACAGCAACCAAATCATACCCAAGCAGCAGTCACACCTTGTTTAAAATTAAAGAGAAGCTTCTGAAGCAGCAATGAGGGAGCTACCAAACCATTACCTTATTCCATAGTAACATTTGAGATCTGGAAAACGTATCTCCAATCTTGTTTGCCTGGTGACAATTTTAACCACGACTTTACATCAGGTGAAATGTTACTGTCAGTTTCCTTGAATGTCAGTGAGATAGAAAGGGGGAATAAAAGTTTCCCATCTGACTGCTATGTTCCTATTGCTTACAAAAGGAGCATCCTTTCATGGGAAAATAGGGGTTCTACTTACAGAATTCTCTCTTTGAAAGCAATGCATATAAGGCAGGGTCACTTAGAGAGGGCCTCTGGCTACGTCCGAATCTTGCCTTTGAGCCTCTTTCCATCCCATACTGCAGATTGTCCATTGTCACAATCAGTTACAGTTGAAACCTTTGTCTTTATGACCTTCTGGATGCGAAAAGCATTTCCAGCTAGTCAAAATGTTTTTCAAATGGGGGAGAGGGAAAGCTCTGTGGCTGATGCAGGGGGGCAGTGATTCAGGTAAGGAGCCCATATGTGAAATCCATAACCGAGATGTTATTTAGTGCTGGTTGCCATGGGAATGTTTTGGCCCGTGTAGACTCGTCCTCTTGGGCTCTTTCCTGTACATTTCCTGCCGAGAGCATGTGTTACATCTTTCTATCCAAGAGACACATGTTTCATATTTTCCCATAACCTTCTCCTGACCCTTTTGGCTGAGGAAAGGAAATGCAAGATGGGACTATTCCCCCCTCTCCCGATTGTGATTACTTACACGGAATGGAAAAATCCTGGGCCGCTCTCTTGTGCCGCCCTCCCGTTTTTGCGTGTGTGTAATATCCCTTGAATCCATAAACTGTGGTGAAGGGTCAGCCAAGTTACAGAGCTGTTCCTGCACCACTCCTGAGGTGGTTGTGTGTGGCTTCTCCTTAGGCGCCTGTTTCTCCTAGACCTTGGTAGGAAAAGCATAGCTAGCGGGTGGTTCTGGGGTAAGGCGAGGGAAATTAAAAGGATCAGCCCCAAAGGTCTGAGACACATACCTTGGAAGGACCCATGAGCTCATTTCCTTTGTGGGTGCTTTAATAGTTCGTAGCAGAGGTTGAAGAGAAGCCAAAGTAAAAACCCATTGAGAAAGTCTATAGCTGTGCCATAGAGACAGAAAATCACGGATGCCTGAAAATGGAAAGTAGCTGTTGTCTGTGACTGGTGGACACAAAGGGAGTTGTGTTCTCTCTTGGCATCTCTGGTGAAAACTCTAGGTACATTACATTAGAACTCAGTTTTAGAAGAGTAGTAAAAAGAGTCTTTGCCTGTGAAAGGGGGTGCGATCTAAAACATGTGAACCTCAGCTTGCTTTCAGATGTCCTCCAAAATGAATAATTTTAGACATTTGATGGGAGATATCTGTTGTAGCAATGTATTATGTTAGGAGGAAGAAGGACAGAGAAAGGAAGAAAGGAGAGGGAGTGGTAGAAAAACAGCTTCACAGTAGCTCCACCAACTACAGAAGTTCTTCTTTTTGAGATGGAGCAACTCTTTACCACCAATATTCCGAAATAGGTAGGCCCCTGTTGGTACTATATGTGCACAACTATGTAGGATATCGAATGTGGCACATTTTGAAGCGAGGGCATAGCTAAAGCTTGGGAAAGTTACATTTCTGGCCAACAACCACATTGGCTGGGAGATTATGAGAGTCATAGTACAGAGATCACTCTCCTAAACTATAGATTTTCATCGTTTCTTGTCAAACTGTATTCAGGAGTTACACATTTTAGGAGCAGAGAAGTGAAGGATACTCACCAAAGCATGTTGAGGTTCCTCAGAATACGACTTTATGAACATTGTGAAGAAATCTGTAGTAAAACAAACCAGTATATATTTGTCATTGAGATACATCCCATCCGAGACATCAGACTTGGCCACGGTGACACATGCTTTAGTTACATCCTATTTGGATTACTGTAACAAGCTCCTGACTGCTGCTTCTCCTCCTCCTCCCTTCCCCTGAGCAGAGCTATTCCATGTGGTGCCTGGTAGCGGGATGGCACCTTGGTGTCTTCATTTTTAAGCCCGTTCCTGAGGTTATTTGGGGTGCTGATTCAGAAAATTGCATTGCCTAGACCACATCAGCTCTAGATTATTAAATAGGGTTTTCTGTGAGCGAGCAGTTGGCGACTACTGGATGGCATATGTTCTGTATCAGAAACTAGAGCTGATGTGGTCTATTCAATACAATTTTTTGAATCAGCACCCCAAATAACCAAACCGAATCTAAAGTTGACCAAAAACTGATTCGTAACCCTTTTGGTGCTAATGTTGGAGAATGGTCCCTGGTCAATAATAATAAATGATAATAATAAACTTTATTTATACCCAGCCACCATCTCCGTGAAGGAACTCGGGGCAGATCACAAAAGCACTCCAAGGTACTACATATAAAATAGAATGACATAGCAAAATAATACACAAAATTAGACTAAATACAACGAATGGATAACATCAGGTGATAAAAATTAAAAAATATAAAATGCAGTAATACCTGCGGGTAACTGGGCTTTGTCAAGTAGTAAACTAAAGCGCCGAAGTAGCAGTGGTCATTGTCAGATATAACCATAGTGGACTACTCAAGGTCAAAAGCCCGTTTAAAAAAACAAGTTTTTAGGATAGTGGTCCCTGGTCAAAAAAAGGTTGGGAACCACTGTTTAGAGTAACCTTCTGGCAAAGAGCACCCATGGGATCTGTGCAAAAAACAAGAGGATTGTCATGTTTGCAGTACAGGCAAAAGAATGACTTGTTTCAGCTGTAGCTCTTGGAATCACATAGCTCTGTCTCCTTCTCTCCCTCCCTCCCTCCCTTTTGGATTTTTATTGAACACGTGATCAAGAATTCCACATAGGCTTTAAAAACTCCTGGCGTTCATCATCTGAGCCAGTTTCCCGACAAGATGCTACCCTTTGCAGTGTTTGTGTGCATCTTCCTTGTAAACATATTCATTTTGGCTATTCTTGTTTAAAACAACGCTTCCTTTTCACATCACACCCGGCAATTACTTCCAACAATGCTCATCGCTGAGCCGGAATTTTTCTTCCTTTAGCTCACATGTGGACTTCCCACCCTGTTCCAGCTCACCCTTTGTCTGAGTGCATCATGTCCCATGGTGTTGTCTCTTCCAGTCAGCCAGGAAATTGACATCAACAGAAGTGAGGGAATTATTTAGTGCCATCCAGATGTTTTGGCAGACAACTCTTATCAGTTCTTTTGGCAGAGCCTTTTCTTCGGCAAGGGATCCTCAGGGGTAGCTATATAGGGCTAGGCAAAAAAAGATTGTGCCTGAAATTGGAGGTGACAATAGTGGACTGTATGGACCAGTTAGGTCTGATTGTACACATATATAGAGAGAGAGAGGGGGGGGCATACTAGTCTATCTTGTTGAGCTATCGGCTGTCAATGATTCCTTTCTTTGCATCACACACCACCATCACTCCAATGGAGGTTGTGTGTCTAGCGGGCCATTTGCTTTCCCTCGAGTGGGTTGGTGGGAGAAAAAAAAAGACTGTGCACATTCTTGCACACTTTTGGAGCACAAATGTTCTCTTGCTTCAAACATTCTCCAGAGGTCATAGGCCAAGGGGGTGCTATGTGCTTTTGAAAATAACTTCCCTTTTGAGGGCAGTTATCAGATACCCCTATGGGGTGAGCTACAGCTGGTGCGCCTTGGTACTAACATAATCCTTAGAATGGAGTCTACAGGACACAAATGCTGCCTCTCAGTATATTTAAAGGGACACACCTGTTTGGTGACAGCTATGAGATGCCTTGGGAAGGAAAAGGGATTTGATTGGGTAAAAAGATGGGGGGTTGCTCCCTTTTTGCCCATACTTTGTGGGTCCTCTTCTTCCGCTTTCTCCACATTTCTCGTGAGCAAATGTGGTGTCCCCAAATTACAGCTGGAAAAGACAAAAATGGTGGAAAGTCGTGTTTCTGTAAATTCTGGGAAGAAAATGTAAGGGATAGACAATGGACATCTTCAACGGTTTGAGGACAGATGAGAAATATGCTTCGAGAATTCTTCAGAATATTATTTTTCAAAAAGGTCTGCACAGAAAACAAGCTTGCCCCCTCCTCCCTATGACTTCCCATCATATATTTATTTACACATGGCCCTCATCATGTCTCCTCTCAGCCATCTCTTCTGCAGGCTAAACATGGCCAGATCTTTAAGTCACTCCTCATAGGGATGATCAAGGGTCTGGAGAAAAAGCCCTATGAGGTGCGACTTAAAGAGCTGGGCATGTTTAGCCTGCAGAAGAGAAGGCTGAGAGAGAGGAGACATGATGATGGCAATGTGAGGGAAAATCATAGGGAGGAGGGAGCAAGCTTTTTTCCTGCTGTCCTAGAGACTAGGATGCAATGGAACCATGGCTTCAAATGACAGGAAAGGAGATTCCACCTGAACACGAGGAAGAACTTCCTCACTGTGAGACAGAGCTGTTCAGCAGTGGAACTCTCTCTCTGCTCCAGAGTGTCTGCCTTTTAAGGAAACTCTGGAGATTCCTTCTTTTAAGCAGAGGCTGGATGGCTATCTGTCAGGGGTGATTTGAAGGCGATTGCCCTGCTTCTTGGCAGAATGGGGTTGGACTGGATGGCCCACAAGGTCTCCTCCAACTCTAGGATTCTAGGATTTCTGAGCAGCCTTTCTCCAACCCAGTGCTCTCCAATTGCATTGATTGGACCTCACCCTTCATACTCATCATATCCAGTCATAGTGCAGGTCAGTGTGTCAGGAGGACACTAGTTTGGGAAAGCCATGTTTGAGGCAACTTGCTCTTTATTACATCCCTCACTCCTCATTATGTGAGATGATGCTTCTAGTCAGCAGCGCAGTTTTTCAGGGATCTGCTTTCAAAATATCTCCTGGTCCTTTTCTGTAACCAGAGAAACTCTTTCAGGTGACAATAAATGACAGGCTGCCTTCCCACAAGGATAACTATCCAACTGTGTTGCTTTGGGAGAGATGCTGACCATGGTTTGCCCTGACCCAGGTTAGGCTTCCATCCAGTCTGGATTTAGATTATTCATGCATTTGTGCACACATTCAGGGTTGTCCCTACCAAAATATATGTGACAATGTATGCACATATTTGACTTCTGTCCCGCTTTTTCAGAGAAGACAGGCATGCGGAGCCATATCACGAGCAATTCATATCCATCTCAAGAGTTGAAATATAAGAAAAGAACAATAATGCAGGAGAGTGCAATGGCGGTTTTGTCTGACTCCTGACAATTACTGAGCTTAATCCTCAGCTTGGGGCTCTTTTCTCCAGAGGTCACGGTTAATGGATGTGGGGAGGTTTGATGGTAAAAGATGCCAAGCGTTCAGTCTTTGCGCTTCTGGACACCAGGCATTGGTAACTTCTGCCAACAAAGGAAACATCAATGGAAAAGGTTACAAGCGCACATATACGTGTCCAAAAGTCACTCCATCAAAAAAGAATCCTGTAACTTAATTTCATCTTTTCATTTCTTTTTAGTTGTAGTATCTCAAATCCCGCTAACATCTGACTGGAGTTTGATTAGCCTTCCCTTCATTAGGAAAGGAAAGAGCTACATAGGATCTGGAAGGCTATCCAAAATATCCAAATTAATTGAATTCATGATTATTTAAACATCAAGACCCAAAGAGACATTTTAGAGCCAAGATGGTTGTCTTAATCCTGATCTTAAATCACTCCAGATGTTTTTCCATCGTTTGGTTTGGTGTGATATGATTTTCACTCCTATTGATCGGTTCATATTTTAGGTTGCCCTTCATCAAAACCGAGTGGGTCAGCACATGGAAAAGACAGCAGTCTAAAATGATAAAGTCTGCATTTAAAACAAGCTGAGGAGCACAGTACCCTGTGTGCTGTGTATAAACTTGGATACTGTTGTTAATCCCAGTTGGAGTAGACACATTGAATCAGTGAGGCACTTAATTGAGCTAAATATTTAGGTTTATGTTGTAGTTGAGTTATTTCACTTTGCTTGCTGTTCACTTATCACTACAATAATAGTGCTAATATTTAATGCAGCATTTCCTCCCGTGAACTCCAAGCTAGTGTACATGGCTTTCCTCTTCCTCATAAAAGCCCCACGAAGCAGTTCTCAGCATTTCTGATCTGGAAGCTTTTAAATTATGGCATCTTGCAAAGAGTTTCAAATCATAGAATCGTAGAGTTGGAAGAGACCTCACGGGCCATTCAGTCCAGCCCCCTGCAAGAAGCAGGAAAATCTCATTCAAATGTTTTCTCCTTTTTTTCCCCCTGTGTCAGGAGCAACTTGAGTCGCTTCTGGAGTGAGAGAATTGGCCGTCTGCAAGGACGTTGCCCAGGGGACACCCGGATGTTTTGATGTTTTTACCATCCTTGTGGGAGGTTTCTCTCATGTCCCCGCATGGAGCTGGAGCTGATAGAGGGAGCTCATCCACACTCTCCCCGGGTGGGATTTCTCCTAAAGCAAAAAGATCTTTATGTATGAAAGCCTTCACTTGGGTGGTGGGCAGTATTGTGTTCGTGGAGAACATTGGCAAGACTCTTGGACATATTCATGGTGCTCGCTATAACCTGCAATGTTATTGGAGGCAGGGCCTTTGGTGGGTCTTCATAAGTGGGAATCATAGCTGTTTGTGGAAGTGGAAACCTGTCTGTGAAAGTGGGCACCCTAGCCACACACACACATACACATTTTCACTTTTATTATGGATATAGATATATATAGATACTAGCTGTGCCCGGCCATGTGTTTCTGTGGCAAAGTCTGGTGTTATGGGAAATAAAGTATTGAGGAATTGGTGGTAGTTAAGGTAAAGGGTAAAGGTTTTCCCCTGACATTAAGTCCATTATAAATGGGTTATATAGCTGTGTGGAAGGGCCTTGAGTCTACACTGCCATATAATCCAGTTAAAATAAGATAATCTGTGGAAGAAGTCTAAGTGAGGCCTAACTCTGCCTGTCCCCTGGGCTGAGTGGGTTGCAAGGAGACCAAGTGGGCGGAGCTTAGCCTTCTAACTGGCAGCAATTGGATAAAAACAATTATTCCTCTCCCTCTAATTAGGACTTTATTTTTTTTTCTTTTTGTTGTATGAACATAGAGGCATGGATGAGGGGTTGTGCTGCCAAGTTTAGTGTTTCTGGGGTGTGTAGTTTTGTTGTTTTGTCCTAGGCCGAAATTTCATTACCCTTTTATATATATATATAGACTAGTGTATCTACCTGGTGTTGCTCTGGTGTCACGTCTTTCTTTTTCCTCCCTGTGTCCCTTCCTTCTTTCCTTCCTCCCTCCCTCCTTTTTTTTTCTCCCCCTTCTTCCTTCCTTCCTTTCTTCCCTAACTCCCTTCCCCAGCTCTGAGAGGACCTCCCTCCCAATGTCTCCATGGCATCATGGCTGTCCTTATGGCTTTTTCCTTCCTCCCTTCCTTCTCCTCATGACACGTCACCTTTCTTTCCCAGTGACATCACAGCAATAGCAAATCCAGTGACATCACACAGGGCCACTTCACCTAGCAACAGCCTAGGAGGAGATTCAAACAGACAGGCTGTTTTGACTGTTTTAGATAGATAGGCTTCTAATTTTTTAAAACCATCTTTTGTCTTGATTCCTGTCCAGAGTTTGGACAAGTTTCCTCTACGGTTTGCAGCTAGTGTAGCCAGCAACTGCTGTTTGGAGAATTCTGGGAGCTGTAGTTCAGAAATGTATCTTTCACGGCATTTGCTTGTGTACCTCCCTCTCCAAATACAATAGAGATGGCTCCCAGTTTCTATTTGTTCAGTCTCCCCACCCCCCTGCCACTATTTGGGAATCCAGGGCTCCTGTTTAAAAGAAAAGAAACCTTGCAATGGGATAGGTAATCAGTTTGATAGAAGGAGCTTAGCTCATGTTTACTGGGATCATGGGACCGAAAAGCCCTAAAAAGTCAACTCCTAAATACCGCCACAGAAACTAGATGCCATCTGTAAGCCTGCTGCTGCTTTGCCATGGAGGTCAAACTGGTTTGTCTTGCCTGTTGACTTGGCCACAACCCTAAACATGCCACTGGGAAAATGTTTTGAAAAATCCCCCCTTCGCTAAAAATTGTGCAACTGCTTCAGAAGTCAAAACCTGCATTTGCAGCCATTTTAAGCCATAATGTCTTTGTCACAATATTTATTTTTAAACAATACGATATTCATAGACCAAAGAGCCTTAAGACTGCCTTATTCCCCCTTCACAGTTAGATACAAATCTTCATAACCTGTTGATATCACTTCATGTGCATATGCAGCAGCTCTTCCCAGCAGGTACAGAGAATGGGAAGTCCAGTGCTTTTTCTCTGAGAAGCTCAAGGCAACCTGAGCAAAGCATCCCCAATATTGTTATCCTCTCGCTATTCCTGTGCAGCAAGCCATTCCTCTTGTTTTTATGGGCACAAAGCTCAGTATAGACCAATGGTTTCCATCCTGTGGTAGGTGGGCCACTAGTGGTCTGCTAGAACTAAAATATGGTCTGTAGTCTCACCATTACTACTACGGATAATAACAAAAGCCTAACCAAAAAACATTTTTTTCTTGGTATCTTCGTTTTTACGCCTGCTCCTGGGGTTATTTGGGGTGCTAATTCAGAAAATTGCATTGGATAGACCACATCAGCTCTAGATTATTAAATATGGTTTTCTGTGGGTGACTACTGGATGGCATATGTTCTGTATCAGAAACTAGAGCGGATGTGGTCTATCCAATGTAATTTTCTGAATCAGCACCCCAAATAACCAAATCTAAAGTTGACCAAAAACTCATGTGTAACCCTTTTAGAACTAATGTTGGAGAATGGTTCCTGGTCAAAAAACAGTTGGGAACCCCTGGTGTAGACCCAACTGAGCCAGAATGGTGTTTGAGTGTTGGACTACAACTGGAAACGTAGGGTCCGAGTCTCCACTTGGCTTTGGAAACTGGTCACACACACTCAGCCTCTGAAGAAGACCATGCACACCCTCTTTGAACAAATTTTGCCAAGAAAACCCTGGTAGGGGTTGCCTTAAACTTTCAGGCATACAATAACAGCAAATGCCATCTTCTCTCTTAACATGTTTGTAGCTTAGTTGAGTTAAAGGGTAGAAACATATCTCTGTGGAGGATGATGACAATTTCTTACCCACCTCTTCCCATGAACCATGTTCTTCCCCTTTCCATCTGAACTCATGATATCTATTGGAGTACCAAAGTCAATGAGATACTCTGCTTTTCAGTGTGGTACTAACTATGAAGCTTTCAAGTGTTACGATTGTAACAGATCCGCGCAGAGGCAGTCATAAAAGAAGCAAATCAATCAAGCAGAGGCTGGATGTTTTTCTCCTTTTGTTTGATGGCGCTCCCGCTTCCACTTAAATGTTAATTAAACGTACAAATATTGTTTGTCTTTCTAATTAAAGATGGAAGGTTGCACTGGAGATGACTGAAGCCTCCCAAGGTTGAATCTCAGCCGGAAGAAGGCAGCATCATTGAGACTAAAGAAGTTAATTTCACACAAGTTTATAGACATGCCCACTAAACTTAGTCGCATGGTGTTATTGATGGTGTGGGTTTTTTCCATGCTTGTCTTAGAATGGAGTTTTGTCTTGCCTTCCTTGACATAAATAATAGACAAGCAGGATATGGCCCATGGCTGTGGGTTCTCCTTAGGGGTCCATACCTTGGGCGGGTTGTCATTATACCCGCCTGAGTTTGCAAATGGACTAGTATATCACTGGTGCCTGAGTGCTTTTCAAGAAGGCATTCATACCAGCAAATACATGCTTTATACATTGGGCTATATTGCCTTCTGTTGCCGTACGTCCTGCAAGAACTGCCAGTGATTTGTAGTAAGGGCATTTTAATATCTCACCTGAGGATTTCAAGACTTCTGTAAACGCTTAATCCTCCACTGCGGTATGCTGACTTGCATTCAAGGGGAGCCTTTGTGAATTATGTCAGTGTAACTTTTAAATGTAATTATAACTATAAAAACACCCTTTCTTGTCGGGCATAATGTTGGCTCTGCTTTACAACCTGGGTTTGCCGAGATTTCCCAATGAGCCGACGTTGAATTACCATGTATAGATAATAACAGAAGGAGAGTTTTGAGAGGGTTGGTTTTCCTTTGGGTTGGCCTCCTTTTACTTGCTTTCCTCTTCTCCTTCCTGTGGCAAATTAAGCTAAGAATATGATTCTATTTTTAAGACAAAAGAGGTCTGAAATAGCTAGATCTGATATCAACACAGTTGGGGGTCATGGCTTTTATCAACATTAGAGCTTTCCATCACAGCTAATGAAATCCTGCCTGATTTTTTTCCCCTCCTTGTGACCGGAAATAGAAATTTTGTCCCAGTTTTCTTTCTTTTTTAGCTGCTTGCTTTTGAATGCCAAGTATTTCTCAGCCTTTTGAGCCTTTGAAAGATGCTCTTCTTGCTTGTTCAGCCCTCAGGGTGTGCAGGTGTACCTGGGTAGGACTTTTCCTTATTAATTCTGGAGTGGTGGGAAGGGGGTTGCATTGGGGCTGGGGGCTGTCTGCGCATACCAGCGGTGCCTCTCCCTCCCCCCCAATTTCTCTTCTGGTATCTTCATTTGGGGGAAACAGCCAAGAGGGGAGAAGAGATATAAAAGGAAGACATAAATTTCCCATTGTTGGTTTTCTACACGTATAGCAGCTGCAGTCTTTGGCACAAAAGGTGGGGGGAAAGCTTCATTTTGTATTCCTCCTTTTCAGTCCCTGAGAGCTATCATTCCCACCCTGTGGATCTCCAGATGTTGTTCAACTGCGGCTTCCATAATACTAGCCATTTTGACTACATAGCTTCTGGGAGCTGAAGTCCAAAAACATTTGGGAGCACAAGATTGGCAGCTAATGGTTTGACTGAGTCGTTGAGGTTGGATGGGAACCAGCATGAGGCAATGGTTGGAGCGTTGAAGAGCAGTGTTTAAATCCCCGCTCAGCCACAGAAAGCCACTGCGAGATCTTGAGAAAGTCACACTCCCTGTCCGCCTAAAGGCAAACCCTCTTTGAAGAAATCCTGCCAAGACTATCCATCAGCCCCCACTAGTCTGGTCATTGGTTGAAGGACAATATGAGCAGTAATTCATCTTTATCTGGAAAGCCACAGCTTCTCTGCCCATGGAGAAGAGTAAGGATAACCTCTAGCCTAATATTAGTAATAATAGGAGCCCCGGTGGCGAAGTGTGTTAAAGCGCTGAGCTGCTGAACTTGCAGACCGAAAGGTCCCAGGTTCAAATCCCGGGAGCGGAGTGAGCGCCCGCTATTAGCTCCAGCTTTGGCCAACCTAGCAGTTTGAAAACATGCCAATGTGAGTAGATCAATAGGTACCGCTCTGGTGGGAAGGTAATGGCGCTCCATGCAGTCATGCCAGTGGCCACATGACCTTGGAGGTGTCTACGGACAACGCCAGCTCTTCGGCTTAGAAATGGAGATGAGCACCAACCCCCAGAGTCAGACATGAGTGGGCTTAACAGGGGAAACCTTTACCTTTTACTAATATTAAAAAGCCTTGTGCAAATAGTTAATTCACATCTCTGGCAAGAATCTCACACATAGAATCATAGAGTTGGAAGAAACCACAAGGGCTATCCAGTCCAATCTCCTTCCATGCAGGAACACACAATTGAAGCCCTCCTGGCAGAAAACCTCCAGAGAAGGATATTCCATCACACTTTTAGGCAGCATATTCCGCTTCTGTTCTGTGTCACGGGCTATAAAAGTCAAGGAGCGTCAAAACCTATAGAGCAGGCTGTGGCTAAAGTTTTCTCCTGAGTCTGATGTCTATTGATGTAATAAAATAGCTGGACAGGACAGAGAGGGCTAGAAACTTTGCTATATTTGTTTAGGCAAGTCAAGCAAAAGCCGAGATCCACTGGAATGTAAAGCAGCTGCTGGATCTTGTGACCAGGGCGACATCTCTCAGTTTTCATGAAATTGCAGCAGCGTATATTTGCCCTCTGTGCACATGTGAGTGTTTCTTCATGCCCTTAGGATATCTTGGTTGTATAAGCAGCTATCCTAACGTCTTATGCAGGGGGAGCAAACTGCAAAAGTTACCCTTTAGCTCTTTTGTGTAACCTTAGTCTTATCTTATTAAGCAGTTTCCATAACAGCCACCTAAACCTGGGATCTGCTGGTGTTCTATAGTGGCAGGAGTCTAGGCAACTTTCAAAGGCAGCTCTATCAGACATCGTGGCTCAGAGGATCCCCCTAGAGCCTGGCAATGGAGAAATAGATGGATCAGCATTAGGGAGCTTCATTCTTTCAGCAACAATGGAGGCAGCGTTTCCTGTCTTCCTTCACTGCCACTGTAGAGAGCCGTGCCATAAGTGCACCAAGGCATTTATCTCAGTGGAATCTTTTTGAGTAAGTTGGGAGGGAAGATAGTTACAAGAAAACAAGCAGCAGGATTTGAAGGTGAAGGTGATATTTGGGAGAGTGGCTTGAAAGAGGCACCTTTGAACACGCTGTTAGAGAATAATATTAGTAGAATCCTATTGGAATGCTTCAATTTGTAGGTTTTTGGGGCTCTACACAATTCTTTTTGGGGTTCTGTAGTCCAAATGGCAAGGCACGTGGCTGGGGGATGGGGGCTCATGGACCTGGCTGATGAGACCTGCAGGTCAGTAACATCTGAAGAACCATCCATCAGTCCAAAACTCTGCCTAGACTTTAAGTAAAGGTAAAGGTTTCCCCTGACGTTAAGTCCAGTCTTGTCCGACTCTGGAGGTTGGTGCTCATCTCCATTTCTAAGCTGAAGAACCGGCATTGTCCATAGACACCTCCAAGGTCATGTGGCCACTGGCATGACTGCATGGAGTGCCGTTACCTTCCCGCCAGAGCAGTACCTATTGATCTACTGACATTTGCATGTTTTCGAACTGCTAGGTTGGCAGGAGCTGGCGCTTATTCCGCTCCCGGGATTTGAACCTTTTGGTTCAGCAGCTCAGCGCTTTAACACTGTGCCACCTAGACTTTACCCCTGTTAAATTCTGCAGTCTAAGTCCCATCTCAAAATTGAGATGTACACAATTAATGAATCACAGGCAGTGTTAAAAGGCATCAGTTTCATCCTGATGGTGATGGTCTGACCAATTTTTATGTCTGTAGTTCAGACCAAATTTGGAGAAGTCCTGTCGTCATTTCCCACATTTTTCTCCCTACTCCAAACTCTGGGGGTCTCTGAAGCGATGGCCATATTCACGGTTTGAAGGCACACTCTTCAGCCCTCTGTGAGGACTTTGCCAAAGCTGGGATTTCTCCTAAACTCTGGCCTACAGAGAGCCCATTGCCAATGTTTGGTTTTGGCAAGTAGGTGATTGTTGCACAAACAGTCCAATGAAAACACCGTCGGTTGACTCTGTACAGGTTTTATGAGTCTAACAAGTTGTCCAAGTCTGAAGAGTTGTCCAAGTCTGTTATGTTTGCCGAGTCCAGTTTCCGCACACTGATCTAGTGCCCTCTCCTTGCTAGGTATTCGCTGAAGCCCTTCTCTAGGCAGCTGGAGAGACTTTGGAAGCGACAAAGAAGGGATCGACTAATGTACATGTGGCTCCAGTTTCTGATCAGTTAACAGACCTGCCATACTTAAGACTGAACAAATCTATTACCATTTGTCAGTGCAAATTCTCTCCCGTCAGGTTTACCATTAGTTTTTGTGTGTGTGTCCAAAAATGCTTTTAGTGCCACTACCTGCTGCCTATACATTTTTGGCATTTTCTATAAAACTCATTGACTTGGCCTATCCTCAGTCACCCTACTATGCTAATACTTTGAGCATAAGCATCCTGAAAAGTAGAAGTACTTTCAAACAAGTAAACATTTTGCCTGAATTTTTTTCTCTGCTAGCCTCTTCCTTTCCGTTTCCTCCAGTATTCTTATTTTTAAAGAATTATATTTCCACCCAATCTTTTTCTTATGTAATCCTGAAATCATGCCCTTGAGTCTTGTTCTTTTCCTTGTCCCTCAACACCCCCTTTTCTTTTTGTATCACACCATTTTAAGATTATAAGCCCGAGGGAAAGGATTGTCTTGTCTTGTTTTTTATTGACATCTAAGCTACTCTTGAGAGCTTGTTCAAATGCACAGCAGTGCCTAAATGCTATAAAATCCTTTATTAGTTTTTAATAGAAATTCTTAGGCCAGAGATTTTCATTGGGGGGGGGGGGGATAAATGTGTATTTAAGCTTTATTGCCTCAAATTATAGTAAGGACTCACCACTGTCTGAAGTCATAAAACCTAAACACAGGTTTATTATAGTTCTTCCTGTTAAGAATTAATTGACAAGTAACATTAATGTAATTTAAAGATTCTCCATGCAAAAATGCCTACAAATGGAATTATAGCATGGAAGAGATAAGGCCAAACTTAAGTCCATACTGTTATTAGCAAATCTAGTAACTTATTCTGAAGTTAGATTCAATGAAATTCTGGCTCATCCTTGGTTGAGGCAGAAGACAGGAGAGACTTGATGTTGTTATGTACAGGCTTGTGTAATGTATGAGTGTCTTAAGACAGTGGCCTAAAATACATATATACATATAAGCTATATCTCCATTGATACAGCTGAATGTCAGGTTCCAGTGACCATGCCACCCTTAAGTTTCTTTGTTCCCTATAATGAAGTATTTTCAGGGTCTCCAGCATCCAGAGCTTCATTAAATCTATGGTTGAATGTGGGTGAAAATGTGCACTCCTTCCCATTTCTGAAAGCTTGGGGGGGGATTTGCTCAATTTCTGGTATTTCTGATGGTTGTTTTTAAAATTTCTCTTCTTTCTGTCTTTTCTTTTCTTAATGGATGTTTCGATTTTGATTGCAATTGATTGTGTTTAACGGTGATCCCTGCTGGTGGTTCTTTCAGCCTCTGTGCAAGCCCCGTTTTATTGACGGCCTCTTGTGATTTCAATGGAACATCATGGGATTTCCCTGGCCCGTCAGGCAGCACTGGATGGAGGCAGCTTTAGCCCCAGGTACCTAGCATGGTAAGCGGCAACAAAGCGGGGTCAACCTGCATTCCTAAATGCTTAGGGCCTCCCCTCATGCAACAGGGCCACCTTCATCCTCTCCCTTCCTCCTCTATACCCCGCTTTGATGCAGCTTTGGGACCAGTTAATTTTGCTGCTTTGTTTTGTGATTCCTTGTGTGTCTGTCCTTGGTCTTGCTTTGGATTTGCAAAAATTGAATTGCTGTCTTTTCCCCCAAAGCGGCTTTTGTGGGCTGCCTTTGGTTTGCCATTCCTCCCTTGGTTACATAGCACCTTTGTACGTTGGCTTTTTTGCTGTGCTCAGGAGATGGGGCTGGGGGATGTTTTCCAGCTCGGGAACAAAATTCATTCCCTTTGGGAACATTTCAGCAATGGCTAGAGCCAGATGTAAAACTGTCCAACTTGGACATTTCCCCTCCATCAGGCCCATGAAACACAGCCCCTCTGTGTTTGTTCAGTTTGACGTATCCTATATAGGTTTAGCCCTAGCACTACAGTGTCTTGAGTGGCCAACTAGAGTTCACTTGCACACAGCAGCATCTGGGGTTGCATATCTTTTCTTTTAAAAAATTATTTCCAAAAGATGCATGCTAAAACAACCCTTGGTTTCTAAAACCACCAACTAAACCAGAGCTTTCCAAACATTTCATGTTGGTGACACACTGTTTTTAGACATATATCATTTCACGACAGTCATTCAATCTTACTAGCAAATGGGAAGTTAAACCCATCCCTTGTAAAGAGATACAGGCACAGACATAAATTGTAAAAACAAAATTATGGGGACACAACATATCTCATGAAAACCTTTCATTTATATTTTTAAAAATATATGATTCATTATTTCACATAGATTCAGTGGTTCCTTACTACATTCACCCAGCACACCGACACAAGAGTGTGTTGCGACACATAGTTTAGAAAGGTCTGCTTTAAATATTGATTAGAAATAGGTCATTGTTGATGGAGAATCCATGTGGGCCAGGTGGACGGACAACTTCTGTGGACCACATTCAGGCCCTGTATAATGGAGGAGGAGGAGGACAACTCAAGGACTGCAAGCCTTCTGAGAAACATGTGCCTAACTTGGGAACCTCTTTGAAGAACGGAGCTTGCAACTCTCTGTTGTGTCCCACTCTGATTCCTTTCTTAAAGTAACATCATTTAGGGGAGAGGAGATGGAAGCTAGTTTAAGTTTGGCTACTGTGAAATGGAATCTGAAATGCTTGAGGATCTTCCCTTTAAACCTAACCCAGCTCTTAGACAAGTGGCAAAGATTTGGATTGCCTACTGCTGAAAAAGGCTTAGTTGGGGTTTGGAAATAGGCACTCACCTAGAAATATGTTTAAAGGCAGGGGGTTGGACTGGAAAAGAATCCCCCATCATTGCTGCTCTCTTTGGATCCATGTCGGAAGCCAAAATAGCTTCCAGACTATTTCACTCTGTGACTCTTGTAGTCCTCAGTTATGAACCTTAACTGGAGACGTTCTTAGCTATATGATGAAGATACTGCAACATGAAGGGGTGGGGCTCCATCAGGCTCTTCTCTCTGTAGTGTCATTGCACTGGAGACCTGAGTGGCACTTTGTCTCAGAAAAGAGGGGGGCAACACCCGACAATTCAGCCCTGTTTCAACAAGTCTGTGCACGGGCACATGGAGGGGAGGGGGGCTTTGGCATGCCCTGCAACACTACAAGTATTTTCCCTCTCCCCTCCTTTTCGCCTTTTGAACAGAACTTGAAAATGTTACTTTTTTTGAACCATAAATCCCTCCTCCATGCTGGCTGAGAGAGTTTGAGAATCGCAATTTGAAAGAGAGAGATTGAGAGAGAAAGAGGTGTGTTTCTGAGCATCTTCTGCCTTTGCCTTGGTAATGTTCCAGCCATTGGCATAAGTGTGACTGTCTTCCAGGAGAAGGGGAGGGTGCAAGCAACGCGAAGTCAGAGCCAAATCAATTTGGCAGAGAAATAGCAAACTCCTGCCTTTTTTCCTAGAGTCAGCAAATCCCGCAGCAGCCCTCTTTCCTTCCATTGCCCACTTCGTAAAATGATTGGCACCGCTGGGTTTCGCTCACTCTGTGTATGCCTTAAGCTTTTGACTGCATGCCCTGCTAGCTTTCAAAATTTTTCTGTGAAGGGCACAGACAGCCTTTGTTTCGGGAGATGATTTCCTTTTCAGTCAATCTGCCCCTGGTCACACAACTGTTTGCCTTGACTTGAAGATTCTGTACCCCTTTCTCTGTCTTTTGGTGTTTTAACTTCTCAGGTTTGGAGCCAGACTCTGCCTGGAAGCTGCACTTTGTTGCTCTGTTCATTTATTTCAACACTTTTATCTCCAGCTGTTTGGCCCAAGGGGCTTGCATCAAATCAATTCTGCCCTCAGAGCTAATCCCACCTGGCCTCGAAATAGAGATATGGGGCTATATATTGAGCACGTCCTTGGCATCTGCAGTTGAAAGGATCTAGGAAGGGGGCTTTTCTGCCTGCCCTGGAGATCCACTGCTAGTTAAAGTTGAAGGATAGAACACCTTGAAACCCTTGAGATATTTGGGGCTGTAATTGTACAACATTTTGGTTGGAGTTGATGGGAGCTGGAGTTTAAAAACGTCACAAGGAACCACAGTACAGGCAGTCCCCAAGTTACAAACAAGATAGGTTCTGTAGATTTGTTCATTGTATGTTTGTAAGTTTCATTTACTTGGATCCCTTTGTACCCACTACCCAAAGTTGAGGTTACCAGCGTACATTGTTAGCAACACAAAAAAAGAGTCTTGGTGGATTTGTCCACGGAGTGAAAGTTCTTTTTCTGCAGTGTTTCCCTGATGTGCAGCTGCAATTGGCAAAACAGCATAAATATCATCCCAATATGTATGTGCAATGATTTCATTTTCTTTAAAAGTTACGGAGTGTTCTCAGCATTTACAATGGTATTGTCGAGGAGGGCACAGTAGATCTGAATGCTGTGGTGAATTGCAAGCACATAGCAATTTGAAAAAGGAGAAACAGCAATGGAAAATTTCAGGGGCATCAGATGTGCTTCAGGAGCAAAACCAATTAATCAGTGCTCCACATTTAGATGTGGAGAACTTCAGATAAAAGAGACCTATTTGTTACCGGAGATGATATTACTCCTTGTATTAACTCCGGCAAATCCTAATTAGCTCGAAGCGGCATTTGCTGCCAAACCTCATTTTGGCTGCCCTCGCCCACTGCGCCTCGCTCAGAAAGAACCCTTTCCTCAAAGCAGGGCTTAAGTATTCTTGAGTGCCCCACAAGAGCACCTACTCCAGCTGCTCTCCCGCAGTTGCAAAGGCTGATTAAAATGAAGAGCTCTTTGCATAGAGGCAAAAGCGGCAGGGCTCTGCGGTAGAGATGTGGACAGCAGCAGCTGGGCAGTGGCAGCAAGGCCATGGCAGCAGATAGGAAGGACAAGCTGCCACCTGAGCCCCATGTCTCATGATAGGGCCATTGAGCTACATCTTCAGTTCAATTGAGCTACATTCTCTTTGGCTGGAGGGCGGGCTTTACCTAGGCTTCATTTTTTAAAATGATTAGGGTACCTCTATACCAGGGGTCCCCAAACTAAGGCCCGCGGGCCGGATGCGGCCCTCCAAGGTCTTAGTTTTAGACTTAGGCTCACCCAAAGTCTGAAATGACTTGAATGCACACAACAACAACAATCCTACTTAACTTGACTATCTCATTGGCCAGAAGCAGGCCCACACTTCCCATTGAAATCCTGGTAGGGTTATGTAGGTTAAAATTGTTTTTATTTTTAAATATTGTGCTATGGTAATAATATCATATATTGTGTACCTATATACATATAATATTGATAATATTATAATGTAAGACAATATAATACTAATAAGAATACAATATAATATTATATATTAAATGTAATATTAATATTACAGTATAGTGGTATAGTACAATATAGTAATATATAATGCTAATATTGTGCTATACTAATAATATAATATATTGCATGTATATACAACTTGTAAACTGCTCTGAGTCCCCTTCAGGGTGAGAGAGGGTGGGGTATAAATGTAGTAAACAAACAAATAAACAAATAATTGTTTTTGGGGGTTTTTTGCACTACAAATAAGACATGTGCAGTGTGCATAGGAATTTGTTTTTGTTTTTCTTTCAAATGATAATTCGGCCCCTCAACAGTCTGAGGGACCATGAACTGGCCCTCCACTTAAAAAGTTTGAGGATCCCTGCTCTATACCCTTGGAGCTCTCCTGTTTCTAACCACAGACCTGTTGGCGTGCACCAACTAAGCTTGCTTTTACAGGGAGTGGTTGCCTATATGATATTATTAGTGTTTGTGTGACAGTTGCTTTGCTTTTGGTTGAACAGCTTTGACTTATGCACCAGATAGGTCAAGAACATGAGGTGAAAACAACCAAATCTAGGGGAGAAGCCCTTGACTCAAATTGCCCCTACCATCTCTCTGACTTTCACCTCGGCTCAGTCTTGGCTCAGCTCTAATCTTGACAGACAGGCATTCTCTGATTCTGCCTTGAGGTCCAGCGTTTTGCCTGCGCTTGCAGAAGGAGCTTCTCTTTGCTATAGCAACGTCAGCACAAATTGGCGGCCGATGCTCCGGCTTGCTTGTCTGCTCCTCGGTTAATTACTTTGCCTTTGCTGCTGATCCGGGCCTTGGGGAGGCACCAGCAATGTCTGAAAGAGTGCTCAGGTCTCTCTTGCAAGGCATTAACAATAGCCCTGCTAAGTCAGACCAAAAGTCCTGCCTCTTCCAAGATAATGTTTCCCATCATGGTCAACCAGAAACCTCTGTAAGGGCCACAAGAGGGGCATGAAGGCTACCATTGCCTCCTTCCGCCCCAGCAGTTGGCACTTGATGGCCCCAAAACATGGAGATTCCTTTAAATAAGGAGTAGGGAAGTGTTTTGCTCCTCTGTTGTTTTGGACTTTTATTCCCAGAAAGTCTCATCATGGATTGTGAGAATAGCCATCCAAAGCAGGTTTCTCAGACGTAGATGATGTTGGACTCCAACTTCTAATTGCCATCATGGCCAGGAAGCTCTAGAAGTGAATGTCCAACAAAATTTGGGGACCCAAGCTAGAAAAGCTTCTGAGCCTACATAAGGAGTGGTCTTCATAATGGTGTGATTCTCATTGTCCTAGCTTAAGAAGAATATATATTTTAGTCCTGAGTCCCTTCATTGTATTTATATCCCAGCTTTCTCCCAGACAGGGATTCAAAGCAGCTTATGAAAAGACAAAACGTATAACTAAACACGTATAGTTTTTAATAACATACAAAATCAGGATTAAAACAGTATGGTCATGCCTGTTTGGGATGTAGGAAACTGTCTTACGCAAGGTCAGGTTAATGGAGCAGCTATCCTTGCATTATTATCAGTTCAACCAAGTCCTTTCATCACATACTACTGACCAGTTTAAACTGGAGATATTGAAGACCGAACCTGAGGTTGTACGAGTTCAGCGGGCACTCTTCTTCCTCCTTAATTCACATGGAGCTGAAAACACCTCTCATTTGATGCTGCGGCTTCCATCTTCCTGTGTTAGATGGTTATCTAGAGCAGAGCCAGCCAGGGCTGGGAGCTTTCTTAGCATCCAGCGACTGCTCCCACCCACAAGCCTGCTTTCTTAAATGAAACTGGCAGCTTTGCCTGGCGTTCTAACACCAGCTTGTTTATTGCTTCACCCCAATGCCTTTTGATGTAACGCCTAGGCTTAACCTAGCATCTTGCCCAACCGAACTCTCCCCCGTATCCGGTTCGACTGGCAAGGCCCTTCATACCCCATTCCTAAAACATTCAAAATTCCAGAACAGGGGGGAACCACCTTGATCGTAAATCCAGTTCTTTGGTGTAAAATACCAAGCATGTAAACATGCTAACCACGGGGTAAAGAGTTGTATACCTTTGTTGAAGGCCTTTTAAAAGATTTTTGGACTGGGGAAAAGGGAGGGTTATTGGGGTTAAGTGAGACCTAGGAGTTAATATTTTATTCCATTCCATCCTCTCTTGCTTGCACAAGGCCCCAAGGGATTCATAAAAAGTTTGAAAAGTAGGATAAATTGTGTTGGAGAGATGAAACATGACCAGGGTGTCTTTGCTTAGAGCTGTGGTCCATAAGAAATACAATATGGTCCGCGGCCTCACCATTACTACTACGGATAATAACACAGACCAAAAAAATAAAATCTTTTCTTGGTGTCTTTGTTTTTAGGCCTGTTCCTGGAGTTATTTGGGGTGCTGATTCAGAAAATTGCATTGGAAAGACCACATCAGCTCTAGATTATTAAATATGGTTTTCAGACTGTGGGCAAGCAGTTGGCGACTACTGGATGGCATATGTTCTATATCAGAAACTTGAGCTGATGTGGTTTATCCAATGCAGTTTTCTGAAACAGGACCCCAAATAACCAAATCAAATCTAAAGTTGACAAAAAACTGATTTGTAACCTTTTTGGTATTAATGTTGGAAAGTGGTCCCTGGTCAAAAAACAAAGTTGGGAATCACTGGCTTAGAGCTTGGAAAATCTACCAGAATTGTCCAAACAGCTACAACCAACTTTGTTTCAGGATCTGGATCATTCTTATCCAAAAAGGTATCTTTCCTAAGTTTGTTTTCTCCTTGATTTTCATTTTTGGCCATCAAAGAACTTATAAAACCAGTCTTTCTTCTATGCAAGATGAAGGGACTTCAACTGAGCAGAGCATTTTGTGTAGTGGCTCCTACTGTGTAATGTGTTCTTTTATCTTTGACATGCTTTAAATGTCCTTAATTTCCAAAGGATGTTTATTTGAGCCACATGTCCCTATTTTGCTCACCCCAACATCTCATGTTTTGGACTCTAAAAGAATTTCTGTGGTGAATTTTATACACTGGTTTTATTTTACATTTTATTGGTGTCCTTTGGAATATTTTTGGATACAGTTATTTGTAGCTTTGCTCCATTCTATGGGAAAGGGTTGAAAGAGTGCTGTCACGTATCTCCCAATCCCACCAACCTTTCTCTCATTGCTCTTCCTTGGAGTTTGTTTCTCCAGGCCCTGTTTTTGCACTTCCCATTCTCCCACATTAAAATAATTGGGGGGTTTTATTGGCTGCCTGCTATTTTAAACAGGCACAGAGCACCATGTTATGTCAGTTATGATGGTGGGCTGCCTTTCTATAGCCCACAGGGCAAGTCTTTGGGGGCTTTTTTACGCTTCCTGAACCTTGGTTGGTTAACTTTACCACATGACTGCTTTCCGTCTTGGAATTTAATCTGTTACATAGAGTTCCTAGGCTGACTTTAATCCAGACACTGAACAAAAGATCAAACCCATTCCCATTTAGCTTTAGCTACATCATCTTTTTTATCCTATGGTTAAGGACCCCCAACATGGAAGTCTGCCTAGAAGCAGGACTTGAATTTTTCCCTCTTGGCTGTTAGTAGTGTATTTGTTCTCATTCCTGGCTCCATTGTCGCTTTTCCATTTGGCAGTGGCATTTCCTTTTAAAGCATGGCAGTTATGCTAACACCTCTCTTCTGTTCTTTTTTTCCTTCATCTTTCAGTTACGCATCGGACCATTGGCAAAGGGCCAATGCTCTGGTGTGCGTCTAATGCAAATGCAGCAATTTTTGCAGGGCCAGTAATGCAGCAGGCAGCCCCGCTGTGCCTGTTGCCTCTCTCGTTCTGCTTATAACACAAGCACTGTTGCCTATCTACGGCAGGTTCCCCAGTAGAAAAGGCAGGACCTGGGCCACTTTGGTGTCCTTTAAAAACATACGTGACAAGCCTCTCTGCTGGATGCGTGCCAAACTAGTTATGGATGTGAATGGCATTGGAAGAGCCAATCCTATGTCAAAATATTTTGGGGTTCTGTGACATTGATTTATTTTATGACTTTTGAATGGAAAGACACTTGTGGTGTGGCATTTAAAAGAAGTCTTAGATTCATCATATGAGATGTGTAAGCAAAACACTTTCTCACCCGTTTTCTATCAATTTCATTCTTACTTTTGCGAAGTTTCAGTATTTCTGGGTTGCTGTGAGTTTTCCGGGCTGTCTGGCCATGTTCCAGAAGCATTCTCTTCTGACGTTTCACCCACATCTATGGCAGGCATCCTCAGAGATTGTGAGGTCTTTTGGAAACTAGGCAAGTGGGGTTTATATACCTGTGGAGTAATGTCTAAGATGGGAGAAAGAACTCTTGTCTGTTTGAGGCAGGTGGGAATGTTGCAATTGGCCAGCTTGATTGCAATGTAATGGTCTTGCAGCTTCAAATCCTGACTTCTTCCTGCCTGGGGGAATCCTTTGTTGGGAGGTGTTAGCTGGCCCTGATTGTTTCTTGTCTGGAATTCCCCTGTTTTCTGAATGTTGTTCTTTAGTTACTGTCCTGATTTTTAGAGTTAAAAAAACCCTCTAAAACCAGGGCTAGCGAACACCTCTCAACACAGGATTCCTCCAGGCAGAAATCACCCATGCTTTGAAGCTGCAAGACCATTAAATGCTAATCAAGGTGGCCAATAGCAGCATTCACAGTTTTGTATCTTTGTTAGGTTTGATAATGCTGCCGTTTGGTTTAGAATCCAATTAGTGCATTAGTTCTGAATGAGGGTGGACTCCTTCCATCTAGACCAAAGATGTCAAACTTGTGGCCCTCCAGATGTTTGTGATTCCAACTCCCAGAAGCCTCAGCTCATCCAATGTTCAGGAACTCTAGGAGCTGAAGTTCAAAACACCCTGAGAACCACAAATGTAATATTCTTGATCAAGACCCTCAGAAGCTTTGAGAACGTGATATCAGACTATAATCTGATGTTAGCTTGACATTGCATTTAACAAATGAAAAATTGATTTATTATGTAGCCATCTGTTTAAAATTTGCAGGAATGGGAAACACAAAGTTACAGTTTATCATTAAGGGAATTGAACCACAACTGTATTCAGCTGTATCTGCTTTGAATATATGGAAGTAGATGTTGACAGAAGTGGAAAATAAACTCACCAACTTGTCCTTTCTCCCCATTTCCCCAGGTGATAAAGTGAACTGTGAAAGGAAGAGAAGGTGGAGATGGAACTGCCAAATCATGCCAAACAACTGCTGCTGCAGCTAAACCAGCAACGAGCCAAAGGTTTCCTCTGTGATGTGATCATTGTTGTAGAAAATGCCCTCTTTCGTGCCCACAAGAATATCCTGGCTGCCAGCAGCATGTATTTCAAATCCCTTGTCCTGCACGACAACCTGATCAACTTAGATACGGACATGGTCAACCCTACCGTGTTTCGACAAATTTTGGACTTTATTTATACTGGCAAGCTCTTAATGACCGACCAGCCTGGTGAACAGAACTTCAATGCTCTCCTCACCGCCGCAAGCTACCTCCAACTACCCGACCTGGCAGCCCTTTGCCGAAAGAAGCTGAAACGCAATGGGCGGTCATTCGCTGGCAGGGCTGGCGGTGCCCCCAGTGTTGGGAGACCTCCTCGTAGCCAGAGACTTTCCACTGCTTCAGTCATCACTCGTTATTCAGGGTCAACTGAGGGGTTGAAGAGCTCTCACTCAAAGGAGATGCCAAAGGGAAAGATCTCAGACGATGAGGTCTTCATCAGCAGCTCCAACCAAGAGAATTCTCACGCCTTCAATAGGGGAATTAGTAAGAATGGCGGAGATGGAAGCAGCAGTAGTGCAAATGGGAGCAGCGGGGACCAAGAACTTGGCCTCGATCTGTCCAAGAAGAGCCCTTCGCTTCCTCCAGCAGCATCCCAGGATGACACACCGCACAGCGAAAGCCAGCGTGGTTCCCCTCGACCTGCCTCAGCCCCCGCAGCCAACAGTGCCTCACCATTTGAAGAATCCACCGCCGGAGCTCCCCCAAGCCTTGCTGACAACTGCGAACCCATGGACATGGACTTGAGCGAAGACCGCCAGTCTCTTCCAGAAGGCAGCCAGCGGAAAAGCCTGCGCCACTCATCCCGCAAGAAAGAGTGGATCAAGAAGGACAGTACCTTTGACCGGAAGGAGGCTGGTGGCAAAGGCAGCGAGGAGAACGAGGGGCTCCCCAATGGTATCCTGGTGAGCCCCTTGTGCAAATCAGCAGAGCGGAGCCTCGGCCTGGGTGCCTATGGATCCGAGTTGCCGTTTGCATGCAAAGAAGATGTGGAGAATGGCAAGGAGAACAGTGACGACAGTGGGCAGAGTGAGAGCGAAAGCGGTGGGCATACCAGCGCCAACTATGTCTACCGACAGGAGGGCTATGAGCCAGTGGCCTTTGGGGACAACCTCTATGTCTGCATCCCCTGCGGAAAGGGCTTCCCCAGCTCGGAGCAGCTCAATGCCCATGTCGAGAAACACACGGAGGAAGACCTCTACATCAAGGACGAAGGGACCTATGACGACAAGGAGGAGGAAGCGGAAGATCTGTCCAACCCCAACCAGCCCTACACCACCGAGTCCCGCCCCTTCAAGTGCTCCGTGTGTGAGAAGAGCTACAAAGATCCGGCCACCCTTCGGCAGCATGAGAAGACTCACTGGCTGACGCGGCCTTTCCCTTGCAATATCTGCGGCAAGATGTTCACACAGCGGGGCACCATGACGCGGCACATGCGCAGCCACCTGGGCCTCAAGCCCTTTGCTTGCGAGGAGTGTGGCATGCGCTTTACCCGGCAGTATCGACTGACAGAGCATATGCGCGTCCACTCAGGGGAAAAGCCCTACGAATGTCAACTGTGCGGCGGGAAGTTCACCCAGCAACGCAACCTCATCAGCCACCTGCGAATGCATACCTCTCCGACATAAGCCAAAGACTCTGCAATGAGCTCAGAGCCCACCCGCCATAAACATAACCTTTTCCTAGACTTGCTGCTTTAAAACAAAAAATGAAACAAAACAAAAAAAGAGGGGGGTCTATTCTGTTCCCCATTCAGTCATCGGAGGTGTCAACCAAACAGAACTCCCTTCCTTCCTTTCTCTTCCCCACTATTTTTTTAATGGATCAGTCAGGTCCAATTATAACAAGACATGCCACAACTCTGGGGCATGATGGGACCATGAGCCCAAGTGTCCAAAGACAGAGAGGAAAGAGAGATTTCTTCTCAGGTTAGTTCCCATTGGCAACACAGCTCCTTGTGACTGAAAAAGAGGGGCCCTGGCTACTTCTCTTCCCTAGGTTGGCTTTTGCAGCACTTTGGAATTGTGATGAGAAGACACAACCACATGTCTTCTTTCTTTTTTTGCCCTGCAGAAGGCCTTTGGCTGTTCTCCCTAGCTGTGAACCTTCACATGCTTTCCAATGCTTTTCTTTACAAGTTATCGATGGGATATCGCTACTTGTCAACAGCATTTTTTGAAATTCACTCTGTTTTGTGTATTACTATTTTTTTCAATTTGTAACTCCTCCAACAAGGACCGAGGCCATGTTCTTTACTATTATTAGCACCCAAAGTTGTTGCATGCCATGAAGGGAAGCACTGACATCTTTGGACACTGATTCGCTCTCTTTCCCAAATACACTCAGACTTCCTTTTTCCACCTTTCCTTCTTTTCCCTCCCTGTCTCTCCTTCTTCCACCTCTTTCACCTTATCCATGACTGAATGGGGGTCAGATGCCCTCCCCACCAGGGAATTCCTTTCAAGTGAGCAGAGGTCATCTTTATGTTTTGTTTTGTTTTTTTCTTACTAGTTTTGTATGAATACACTTTGCTTAGAGGTACTTGTGTTACTACGAGGAAAAAAAACACACACGCATCGATAACGTTTATATAATTGTTGGAACTGGAAGGTGTGACGTAACTACGGAGCGGGCGGGGAGTGGGTTTGCTTTAGGCTGGAATTGCGACAAGTTCCTTTAGGTACTTTTAAAAAAGAAATTATTTTGTGTGCGTGTTTGTGGGTGCGCGCGAGTGCGTGGGTGCGTGCGTGTTTTCACTTTTTTTTCTCCCTCACTAACGGACGGGCTGGTATGAATGGCCCGTACTCTTTGCTACCTCTTGAATTCATGAGAACAATAAGATGGTTAGTGAAATATTAGGTGTGGCGTTTTGTCCCTACCCCCCTTTTGCCCCCGTTGTAAGTAAGTGTACAGAGTAGAATCTAAATTAAAAAGTAAGGGATTTTTACCACCTCGTCCTTCCGTCAAGAAGTCAGCGAAAGTGATGATAGAAGCAAAACTTGGCCAAAGACAATAGGTAGGTTATAAGCCAAAGGCCCAAGTGAATAGCCCTATAGTGGCCACTGGCTTTCACCAAATTACCATTTTTTTCTATCCATGAGGAAACTTTTTGTTTGAAATAAAAAGAGCTTTTGGGCTCTTTCCAGCCTTGTTTATTGAACCTGGATACTATAGGGGAGGATGTCTCTTAATCCGCTGCTTTCCGGACACATCTGTGTGAGCAGGTGACATCTGACCGGATAAGAGAATATTGATGTAGCAGGCGATATCTTAACTAGGATCCAGAGTGCAATAAGAATGTGGGGGAAAGCCCAACCAAAGTGTTTCATATCCTCCCTTTCTGGGGAGGGTATGGGTGTGTGGTTTTCTTCTTCTTTTTTATTATTGTTGTTGTTGTTGTCGTCGTTGTCGTTGTTGTTGTTAAGGAAATCTTAATGCATGCACACAAGAGTTGGATAAATGGAAGAGAAAGTTCTCACTGCATCTGTAGAAGACATCACAGCCAACAGCTGCTATAGGTTTAGGAGGAGAGGACAGGGTATCGCCTGCTATTTTATGGCCCCTCGACTTCGTTGGCGTGACCTTTTCGTAAAAAGTAATGGCTCCCCCCCCCTTTGCTCCCCGCGGGTGGAGTGCGGTGGTAAAAATTTCGCAGTCCCTTTAGAACGATCCTCTCTCAATTGAGTAAGGTTTACATATTTGTTTCCTCTTTACCTTTCTTGCTCAAAACCATTGTTCTTTTTATTATTATTATTATGATTAATATTATTATTATTAATATTATTAATATTATTATTGGTAGGGTTCACCAAAGCCCTATGTCTTTTTTTTCTTAAAAAAAAAGAAAAAGAAAAAACCTTTTCTTTTCGTCTTTAAGTTTAGACCAAAAAATAAAAGTGAGCGTGTTCAACTAAAACAAAGATAAGCTTTCATTCCCCCTTCCTATTTTTTGTTTTGTTTTGAAAAATCCTGTTAAGAAATAGTCTATTTTGGGGTCACTTTGAAATATAACTCTGTTCCAGATAGTCAGAGAATACAGTATAACCACGTTGAGCCTAATCATGTTACAGGGAATCAGTTCCCAGCCCAAGTCCTAATCCTTCATAACTTTACCTCACTTATCATGAAGGTGGACACTGCTTCTGACCTCCCTGTCCTTCTAGTGCCACAGTTTAATTTCCCCATCTTGGTTTTGTGGGCCACTCTCAGAGCACTGATCTGAAACCGTTTTCTCTTATTTCGTCGTAAGATGTTCTCTCTCTTGGGGGGAAAAAATCACTAATTTTTTAAAACCATGATCTGCTTCAAGCAATGAAAACACAACCTTCACCTTGAGTTCTATGCACAGTACACATAGCTTTCCCCGTTGGGGATTCAGCCCTTTGTTTCCCAGTGCAAAGGGGAACTCATCTTTTACTATTCTCAACTATTCCCTCCACAAAGTGAAGATGGAAATCCACGCTGGCAGTGGAGCTCCATGCCCTTAACCACCAGTAACTAACAAAGCTATTGCGCTTGCACATCATCCACCCCTCTTGTGTTACACCAGATATATTTCTTCTTGATCATGGGGAAATCACCACCATCATTGAGCACTGGTGGACCTTGCTGTGGTAAGGTTGGCACGTGGTTTGCCAAAATAAAAACTCCACATCCACGAATCTGAAAGTAGGATTTGGAGATGTAAACCCACAACCATCGGCACAGAGTTCAAGTGTGAAATGTTGGTTTCTCAACAGTGTAGGCCAGTGATGTCCAAACTTTGGTCTTCTGGGTGTTTGGGACCCCAACTCCCAGATGCCCAGCTTGTCCAATGGTCAGAAAACCTGGGAAATGAAGTCCAAAACTCCTGGAGGACCAAAGGTTGGACACCACTGGAGTAGGACATCAGAGTTTGGTTTGATCTAGCCCCCCCAACCCTCTCAGGTTTTCAGATCTATTCTAACTCTTGAGATGCCTTCAGAGCTGAGTCCTGAGCCAGTAATCTGGGGGCTAAAGTCAAGAGTGGAGGTGTCTTTTGCTTTCTTACTTTCTTATCCCTTTCTCAAAAGCAGAACATTACTTCTTCTGCTAGGTCCCAAACTCCATCTCAAGTTTCCCATTGACTTCATTCCATGCCATAGTTCTGTGAAGACACCCCACCTCCATACTTTCTTGATATTTCCAGCTGATATTAACCGCGATAAGCATTAGTACAACCAAACTAAAGAGCTGGTGTCTAGGCCTTCTCCTGAGCCATGATGGCAGATGAATTCCAAATGATAACTTAGCCAGGAAAGAGACATATTTGCATCCAGAGCTGGCCACATGTAGCATTGACCCACTCACTTGGTGGCAAAGCCGAGCCTACGGAAACCATGGTTGTGTTCCCATCATGGTGTGTTGCTGCTTGGTAAATGTTTATCAGTTGTTATCCAAAGAGGACCCCCCGAAGATGTAGCTAGTGCAAGAAGTATGCCTCAGTCCCTCGGAGTTGTGTTAGACTTCTCATAGTTGTGTGTGGTGAAGGGTGGGTGAAGGTATTAGAGTTGGTTTGGATTTTGTGTTGCTTAAGGTTTGAAGTTTTTGGAATCTTGGAAGTTTCAGGATCTGCTTTTGTTGGGGGGTTGTTCTTTTTTTTAAAAAATCATCAAAGCAGCCTCTTCCTTCTTTTATTTCTCCCCTCAGCACTTAAAAAAAATGCGACAAAAAGTCTGTGTACAGCGCGAGTATTGTACCAATACTGAAAAAAGTGTCTCCTTTTTTTTCTCCTCCCCTCCCTTCCTGAACGTAATAGTGTAGAGTTGTGTTCCATACACCGAGTTAATGACTTCTTTCCATATGGTGACAATAATAATGAAAAACCTAATAATACTCAAAACTTCAGGGACTGTTCAGGACTCATGTATAGAGGGTCCGGACACTCAAAACTGCATTTGTACGACATAGTATTGTATCAAGCATTTTCTGTATTTTAATGAGAAAGCAAAACACTAGTTTCATATTTAAGATTTTAAGAGTTCTAGGGTTAGGGTGGGGAGGGAATTGCATTTTTGGTTTTGGTTTTTGTTTCTTATTTTGTTTTGTTTTTGAGATACGAAAAGAGCCTCCTGAGGGGACTAATTTTTTTCTCATGTAAGGTTACAGAGGCCTGGCAGCTTAATTCTATGTTTTAGTCAGTTTAGATCCAGAATGTGTTCGGAGTAACAGGAGAAGAAGATTAAAGAGTAAAGTAGGGGGAAAAGTTGTATTAAAAAGATAGCTCATACCCAAATTCACAAAAAAACTATTTTTTAAACCAAAGCACATTTTGAATGAGTATGGAACCTCACTTGGCTCAGAAAAAAAGAATTAATATATTTATCTCATTGTTTACATAAACTTTTACAGTTACAGACCTCAACAGATCTTAGGGGCCAGTCAAAATTAATCGTCGCTTTTTCCATTGGTTTAACCGTTTTTTTAAAAAAGGGCTATGACCAACCGTTGTGTTATGGGAAGTTAATTGAAAATGGAAAACACCTCACTAATTCTGTAGGAAGTTGTCTATCTTCTAGCACATGTTGAGCATGCATACAATATCAGTATCAGTGAGCAACCCATGGCTTTCTGGATGTTAGGTTTCAACAAGCCCAGTTGGCATGTCCACTAGTCAAGGATGATTGGCATGGGAGCTTAGGGCACTCGTTGGTTCTATTATTCTCACCAAGTCAATGGATGCCCTGTGATTCAAGGCCTCCATCTAGAGCAGTGGTTGTCAACCTGTGGGTCCCCATGTGTTTTGGCCTACAACTCTCAGAAATCCCAGCCAGTTTACCAGTTGTTAGGATTTCTTAGAGTTGAAGGCCAAAACATCTAGGGACCCCAGGTTGAGAACCACTGATCTAGAGTAGTGGTGTCCAACCTTTGGTCCTCCAGGTGTTTGGGACTGGCCAGTTTGTCCAATACTGAAGGAATTCTGGGAGCTGATGTCCAAAACACTTGTAGGACCAAAGGTTGAACGTCACTAGGTTACATCACAGCCTTTTGGAGGAATGGACTTCCATTGGCTAAGATACCACTGTGCTGGACAGAATGGTACATCTTTAGGGTCAGTTATATATGGTGTCTAAGAAAGCGGTGATCAGGAGAGTGAGGGACAGTAGAATGCAGAAAGGAGATAGATATTTCATCCAGACATCAGAGAGGACTAATGAAGAAGACAGATGGTGGGTGAAATCAACAGAAAGGCATCTTTAGAAGGGAAGAGGTGGGCACTTAACACTGGCTGTGACAGTCAGGCTGTCCTTTCTAGCCCCCTTGCAATGGGGGATTGCCAAAAATGCAACCAGCCAGAGGTGACTCAGGAGCCACCACACAACATTTGCACCAAAGAGCTTCTGAGAAGTAGCTTTATTTTGAGCACGAGTCTCAGAATGGTCCTCTGTGCCACCCTGAACAGCCCACAGCTATGAAAGGGCTTCTTAATCTAACCAAGATCAGGCATGGGTTTGGGGGCATGGGTTCCTCTAGTCAATTGGTTAGGTTCCGTCTCCCATTGACCCATGGGAGATGGACACACACTCCAGTGGGACTTTTCTTGGTGGGGCTTTTACGTTTCAGATCCCTGAAATGGGACATCTGCCCAGCCCAGATCACAGTCTGGCAGCTGTTTTCTCTCCCTTGCAAGGCCTTGTGGGCCATGGGATTTTGGACAACCCAAGGCACAACAGAAGGCCATTGAGGTTGAAGGCCATTGAGAGCCCTTGCTCGCCTTCTATGGTAGAACCTTTTCTCCTCCAGTAACTTGGTCAGACTGTGACCTGGGTTGGCTGGATCTCAGGTGTGTAGTCCATATGTGTGGAAGCATTCCTTGCGTATTATTTTTTCTAAAGGGAAGAACCCAACAGACATAGGAAATATTTCTGTGTAAGAAATGGCATGCCAGGTTTTGCATTGTTTAGATAAAAAGTTAGAATGATGACTGAAGTCGGTCTATAATTTCTGAAGCGCTCGCTCTCCAAAATTATACAGGACTCCCAAAGCGACAGCTCTTGTCGAATTTTTGTGCCGTTTTTATTCTACTTTTCTTTTGAATGCCAACGTCTCTTCCTCTTAAGTGTAAAATCCATAAAGTGAGAAGAGTTGGGGCAGAGCTGATGGAAAACAAACCTATTAATTTTGCCTGGTCTTGAATATCTTAACAAAGATGGTGCAAACACTATTTGACAGTGTTGTTTTTTGTATCAATATGTATGTGCAGTAATGAATGTATTTATTTCTCAAGATTCTGTATGCACAGTTTTGCAAGGAGAAGAAAGAAAGAAAAAAACTCATTTGCAAAGAGGAAAAAAAAATTGTGTCCGCAGGGTCTTCGCTACAGGATTTCAAAAAAAGTGTTTAAAAAAGTTATAAAACTTAAAAAAAAAGAATCTCAGAGACTCTCTGCATAGCCATAAACCATAACCTGTGAAGACAATACAAAGACTGGACTTTTGTAGCTTTTTTTGCATAGAAGACAAATTTGTTTTGCTGTATTTAAATGTTTCCAATTACGGTGTCACTCTTATACGATTTCTTGTCTTCTTTTTTCCCTCTCATATGTTTGTATGTGTGTGTATATATGTGTGTGTGCGTGCGTGTGAGCAAGTGTGGAAAAAAAAGCACTGATTTTGAGCGGTGCAGGTCAAAGTCTGGGTTAGCAGTATTTTTCTTTTTTACCATGTCACTTCTGTTCTGAAAAACACAGGAATGTCAGACTTGGACAAGGAAAATGCCTCGGGACGTTCTCTAAAAGAAGGGAACCTGAGATCCGGTGGAGGATTTTCTTTTTCTGTTTGGTTTTTTCATGACTGTGGCAAAACTGGAGGAGAGAGCAAGCAGGTAGAGGCTCTTTTGGGTGCGCCAATTGGGGGAAAGTCCGAATGCCTCCCATCCTGTTCCTACCGTTTTCTTAGCCTTCTCAGTGTTTACAGTGTAAGCAATAATGGTCAAATATTTTGACAGTTAGATGGGGCTCATCGGAGACTAGCGAGGGAAAAAAACCAAGTTGTTGCAGTGGGCTTGCCATTGAGCTGATCCTGTTGGGTTTCCCGTCCAATCCCATGCGCTCAGGTGTCGTATCTGGCTTTATGTTGTTTCCGCCATAATGCACTACAGCGTGAGTGAGCAGTACCACGTATCGGCCTGCCTGAGTAAAGTTGGGTGGCTGTTTGTTGTTAAGGCTTAAAAAGACCATAATGTGTCTTGTGTGATGTGAAGCAACCCCTCATCTGAGCAAAATCAAGCCAATCCTAAGCAAAACCTGGAAATATGGCTGCTTATAGATGAGCAAATGTTGAAGTCACTGTTCCACCTTGGACATTAGAGTCATTAGGCACAGAGATGTATAGAACAGCCAAGGTCGTCCTCCTTGAAGGACCCATCTAGAAGATGGATGAGGATCAGGGAAGCAACAGGCCAAGCTTATCGTCTTCCCAGTCTGCGCTTCCTGCTCTGGGTTGTCCATGACTGTTCTTTCTGGACAGGATTCCAGACACGTCTTTCCTTGGCAGGAAGGGAGAAAGGGCCAGCTGGGAAATGTCCCTCCTCTCTGTGCTTCTCAGGAGGCCACTCTTCCCTCTTTTACGAGGGCCGTCCGGGTCATGTCCCAAACATCTGCCCAGAACATCGGCTCTTGGCCCATGATTTTCAGAGCTCATCTTCTTTGTGGGCCTTGAAGCAATAAAACTACCAAGCCATGGAATTGAAGGGAATGTTTATGCCAACTCTTGTCTTGTCTGTCTGTCCCCCAAGAGGGACACTTACATTGCGTTCTGAACTGTTTACCGCAGGGATTTTTTAAAAATGTATATAGGACTTCAAAAGGAGGGCCAAAGAGCCTTTTCACATCCCTCTGCTAGTTTACATTGCCACCAAATCTCTGGATCTGGTGGCGCAACACAAGCTAATCTTGTGTCGTTGCCTCACTTCTGTCACCCTGAGACCAACCTCTCTTTGGGCCCGCCTTGGGGCCCTTGCTTGCCATCATGGCTTCTTTCTCAAATTTGGGAACAGCCTCCAAAACCAAATCCCTTCTCCTGGAAAGGAAGGGGCTACTAGTCTCTGGAAGGAACTGCCTATACTTGGGCCAGCTTCTTTTCTCTGAGCACGTAGCTTCATGTGTTACGGGGACGAATCCCCTTTTCTACCTCACTTGTACCTCCAGTGGATGTTGCAATACTTTTTTCTCTTTTTTAAAACTGTCAGAGTTCTTGGAAAGGACTTGGAGAACGGGAACCTCTTTTTTTTCTGGTGATACTCTTTTCTTTCTGTGTGCCCTCCCCGCTGGGCCAAACAGCATTGGACATTGTGGTATGGATGCGTTGGCCGGCGTTTCTCCATTCATGTAGGAATAGCTTCGATAACTCTTGGTGTCAAGAAAAGGGCTTAGGCAGTTCGTAGAGTTTGCTTTTACTCCCAGATAGATTATAGGTATATTTATAATTATCTATAATTTGACCAATCTCAAGGTGTTGGCAGTAACTGCATGAACCCACTTGTGACTGTGAAATTGCGCATTTATTTTCCCTTTCAGGGAGGGGAGATCAAAAAGCCTCCTTTGGATTATTACATTTTTTTAAACCTTAAAGTTCAGCTGGAAGAACGGCTTCCCGCCTCTCTCCTTTTTAAGCCTTAACTCTCTGTCCAACCAAGAGTCCCAGATGTTTCCTCAAGCATGGCTGACATTCCTGTTGCAATGTTCTGTTCCATTTCCTTCAAGAGCTTGAATTCAGGTCAGAGTTGCAGGATGCTGTGGCTGCAACTCAAGTGTCATATGGGGAGGGGGGTTTAAAAATAATACAGAAATTATAAGATGATCTCAGCATTCAGTAATTTGCAGTCTTAATGTACAGTGATGAGAAACTGTTATTTTATGAACTTTTCATTAAAAGGTTGATTGAAAATTGCAATCTTGGACCTGTGTGTCTCTTTCAGCAAGGCGTGGGATGAAGGATGAGACCGGATGCTTGCCCTTCCTATCCTGCTTGCCAATTCCTAGCACATGAGACAGAGCCACATTTGTAGTGGGTCCTAGGGTAGCCATATGGAATCCTGGAACTAAATCCCAAGGTCTACTGTAATTGGCGAAGGGTTTCTTTCTTGCTGTGGTTTCAAGTTTTCCCCCTTTTTGCGTGTAAACATGGCTCATTCTGTATTAAAGAATTTGGAAGAATGCCTGGACAGGATGGATTCGGGGTGAGGTTTATGTTCCCAGAGATTTCCTCCGCATCCGAGTGATGCAGGGCACGATGAGCAGCTTCATGCTGCGGCCCTCAAGCCGCACCTTGGCCTTCTTCTCCACGGGAGAACATTTTTCCAAGTTGAGTCTCTTCTTGGATTTGTGCTTGGGATATTTTCTTTTCCTCCAAACCAGAAAGGGTGCCCATCCTATCCTTAAGCTCCACTCCCTACAAGGGCAGAGGATCCAAGCCTAATATTTAGAGATGATTTCCTGTGTTGTAATGTTGGCGAAGTGTGATCCCGCCCCTCCTATTGCTTCCAGTCCAGCTGCATGAAACAATCCCCAACAAGCTGTCTTCCAGCCCTCCCTCTTGCAATGCCTTCCCTCCCCTCCCGCTCCAAGGCATCTGCAGGCCCGGCTATATCTTTTCAACCACCTGAGCTTTGAATTTAGCTGGTTACGTGCGCCCCCCCTTCCCCACCCCCCACCCCATGCCTGGCAGGTTGCAAAGTCAGCAGTGCCTGGTTAGAAAATCTACTTTATCTGTCCTTGGAGATGTGCTTCACCCAACAAGGTTAAAGAGAAGGACAGCAGAGCATAGAAAAAACATGGGGTAGGGGGAGGAGTGGGAAGGGAGGCAACAAGACCCTCAAAGGCTGTGTGCCTGCATCCACATGTGTGCCTTCCGTATGATACAATGGAAACAAACCCTGCCAACGCTGTTCAGGTTGGGATGAGGTTATCCATTATTAAAATGCAGCTGGCATTGGGGATAGACCCACACACACACCTCCCTTGCAAAGCCGACTTGTCATTTCGGAGGCTTTGTTGTGTAGCTCTGTTTAGACAACACCCACTGCCCATTCTAAGTCAATGCTAGGGCAGCGGGTGAGCTGCAGCCTGCCCTCACCAATAGACCTGCCAGCCATGTGGTTGACATTTATGAGAAGGGGCTATACCAGGGGTCCTCAAACTTTTTAAGCCGAGGGCCGGTCCACAATCCTTCAGACTTGAGGGGCTGGATTATCATTTGAAAAAAAATACAAACAAATTCCGATGCACACTGCACGTGTCTTATTTGTAGTGCAAAAACAACAACAACAAGAACAATGAAAGAACAATACAATATTTAAAAATAAAAACAATTTTAACCAACATACATTTATCAGGATTTCAATGGGAAGTGTGCTCCTGCTTCTGGCCAATGAGATAGTCAAGTTAATTAGGGTTGTTGTTGTTGTTGTTGTTGTGTGCCTTCGAGTCATTTCAGACTTTGGGTGAGCCTAAGTCTAAAATTTATTTATTATTTATTTACTGCATTTATTTACTACATTTGTATCACACCCTTCTCACCCCAAAGGGGACTCAGAGTGGCTTACAAATTATATGTACATACAATATATTATATTATTAGCATAGCACAATATTAGCATTATATATTACTATATTGAACTATACCACTATACTGTAATAATAATATAATAATAATAATTTTATTCTTATATCCCGCCCCATCTCCCCGGAGGGACTCGGGGCGGCTTACATGGGGCCATGCCCAGACACGACAGCACATTATTAGTAATATTATATGTAATATAGAATATATAATCAATATTATTATATGGTATTATTATTAGTGTTATATTGTATTACATTATAATATTATTATCAATATTATATGTATATACAATATATTATATTATTAGCATAGCACAGTATTAGCATTATATATTACTATATTGAACTATACCACTATACTGTAATATTATTAGTAATATTATTATCAATATTATATGTATATACAATATATTATATTATAAAACTGAGGGCGGGGGCCAGGTAAATGACCTCGAAGAGCCGTATCCGGCCCCCGGGCCTTAGTTTGGGGACCCCTGGGCTATACATATAGCGATGAGCACTTTCTCCCATAGATCCTAATACCCTGTTTCCCTGAAAATAAGACATCCCCAGAAAATAAGACCTAGTAGAGGTTTTGCTGAATTGCTAAATATAAGGCCTCCCCCGAAAGTAAGACCTAGCAAAGTTTTTGTTTGGAAGCATGCAGGATCGGTAAATGTACATGCCATAGATTGTTGTACATGGAAATAAAGGTAGTAACAAGAAATAATAATAATAATAATAATATAATAACTTTATTATTGTATCCCATTTCCATTTCACAGAAGGGACTCAGGGGCAGCTTACACAGGAAAAAGCCCAACAACAACATAAATTTACATACAAACAGAAATTTAAAACAGTAATTTAAAAACAGTATAGCAATAAAATATAATATAGAAATTCTTGAAAGGATTCACAGTTTGGTTATGCTGGTTTGTGATGACAACTACTGTACAATTCAGCCATAAATGTGAATTCTTCTTTGTGGAAAAATAAGACATCCCCTGAAAAAAAAGACCTAGAGCATCTTTGGGAGCAAAAATTAATATAAGACACTGTCTTATTTTCGGGGTAACAGGGTATGCAGCATAGGTAAAGGTAAAGGTTTCCCCTGACATTGTCCAGTCGTGATCGACTGGGGGGTTGGTGCTCATCTCCATTTCTAAGCCAAAGAGCCGGCGTTGTCCATAGACATCTCCAGGTCATGTGGCCATAGGCATGACTGCATGGAGCGCCGTTACCTTCCCGCCGGAGCGGTACCTATTGATCTACTCACATTTGCATGTTTTCAAACTGCTAGGTTGGCAGGAGCTGGGGCTAACAGCGGGTGCTCATTCTGCTCCCGGGATTTGAACCTGGCACCTTTCGGTCTGCAAGTTCAGCAGCTCAGCACTTTAACACACTGTGCCACCAGGGGCCTCCGAATGGTTTGAATTTCTGCTTGTAGACGTCTCACCCAGCATGGCCTTTGGCCCGGTCTCATTAGAATTATATCTTCTTATATTTAGGAAGGTGAAACATTTCCACTTTCTGAAATAAACCATTTCAATTCTGGAATGCGCTACCTCGCCATGATCACTAACTCGGGTGGCTTGGTTTATGGTAATTGGACAAATGCATGGAGAAAGAGGTGGATATTTCCTCCAGTTGTTGCTGTTGTGAACCTTCAAGTCATTTCTGCCTTATCACAAGACAGAGGGTGCTGAGGGTGTGTGATTTCCATAAGCTGGTTTCCGTGGCTGCGGATTCAATCTGCAATTTCTTGGGGTCCTAATCCAACACTCAAACTACAACACCATGCTGTTTATTCCTTCCAATAACAGGCAGTATATACTTTTGCAGGTCAGTTACTGAAGAAGACAAGCAGGGGAACCTTGGGGCATTTTGTTGGCCAATGGACGGACAGAAACTTCAGCCTGGCATTAAGAGGAGTTTGTGCACAACCCTAGAAAGTTCACTTCTTCTACACACACATGATAAACTGTTCCTATTAATGGGAGAAGGGCATTTCCACCCGTGGTTTTAATGGGCAAATTGGTACAGGAGGACACTTGACCTTTCAAATATTTGGATGCCAAGCTGCACCATGGATTGGGCTTCAAAAAAGTTGAAACCGAATCACTACGCTATACCTGCGTAGCCCTTGCACATGATGCCAGCTGCAGAATGGATGCCCCTTAACACTCGCGGGCCTACTTTCTGCCCATTGTGTTTAGAAATGTTGCTGTCTCTTACAGAACGTCCTTTTATCCTGGGCTGCTGCCTCGCTTTTGCTGTGCCGTTTTCAAACCTGTGTCAGCGTTTCCACAAAGGACAAAAAATGCCAGCACTGTAGTTAATTGGCATTGGGTTGTCAACGCTGCTTTAAGGAGAGCCCATTCATTATTCTGCTCCCCATGGGCCCCCCTTCTTTGACAAATAGCACACCAGGGTTTGCGTTCTTCCTAGCCTTGTTCAGCTTTCCTCAGCCTTCTCCCTATCTCCCTGCCTCCTTAAAAACCATCGGATCAATCTCTGTCCCAAGGCATCTCCTGCCTGGCACTTTTCCTTCCCTCTTGAGCAACTTCCTGTGGCTTCTTCATCTCACACCCCATTTTTTACAGCCCTCCTTTTTATGATCGTCTTTGGTCCCTCCGCCAGCCCTTCCTTTCTTTCTCCCTTGCCCGCTTCCCAGCATCTGCATGAGATCACGTTTTTTGGCTCATGGCACGGCAGCACCATCAGATGCCTTGGAAAGGGGCTGTCTTTGGGGGATTCCGATCACAGATGGAGGCTTATCGAGGCTAAACCACGCACATTTGGCCCTGGAAGGATAGGACGAGGCCTGCAGTGTACCTCAGGGTGGATCCATCCAGATGGGGATCATCTGGAATGTCAGAGCTGAGCCAGCGAGTTGGTGCCAGGGCTAAACAAATATCAGAAGGGGCCTAGAGAGCAAAGCTGAGTAACACATCGGTGGCACAAGGAAAAGACCTTCTCAAGCATTCCCATTCCAGACAGGAAAGCATCTTGTACTTACTTACATAGGTGATCCCTCGTTGCCCGAGTATGATGGCCTTCCAAGTGTAGCATCTTGGTGGTGGGTACGTGACTGTGGAGACCTATTCTTGATCCGCATGTTCTTCCACAGTGAAGACATCGGTTTCCAGGTGGAAGACAGTCCCGGTCAGGGTTGGCTTGATGCACCTTCCTCTTGGCATGTTTCTCCCTTTCACCCTCCATTCGTGCCTCTTCGAATTCCACAGCACTGCTGGTCACAGCTGACCTCCAATTAGAGCCCAAGGCTTCCCAGTTCTCAGTGTCTATGCCACATTTTTTGAGTCCATCTTTAAATCTCTTTTCCTGTCCACCAAGATTATGTTTCCCATTCTTGAGTTGAGAGTAGCGTAACTGCTTTGAGAGATGATGATCTTTGGGCATTCGGACAACGTGGCATTCAGTCCAGTGGAGTTGATGGCGTAGGAGCATCGCTTCAATTCCGGTGGTCTTTGCTTCTTCCAGCACACTGACATTTGTCCGCCTGTCTTCCCAAGAGATTTGCAGGATTTTTCACAAGCAACGCTGATAGAATCGTTCCAGGAGTTGAGTGTAACATCGGTAGACAGTCCACATTTCGCAGGCGTATAACAGGGTTGGTAGGACAATAGCTTTATATACAGGCACCTTGGTATCTTGATGGATGTCCCGATTCTCAAACACTCTCTGCTTCATTCGGAAGGATGCTGCACTCGCAGAGCTCAGGCAGTGTTGTATTTCAGTGTCAATGTTGACTTTTGTGGAGTTGCCAAGGGAGTGGAAATGGTCAACATTTTCTAACATTATACCATTTAAGCTGTATTCCTGGCATTGCAGAGGGCTTGGCCGGTGCCTGCTGGAAGAGCAATTTGGTTTTCTTGATGTTCAATGAGAGGTCAAGCTATCTGTGAATGTGTTTAGAGTGGCTTGTAGGTCTTCTTCTGAATGTGCACAGACTACATCGGTGGCACAAGGAAAAACCCTTCTCATGAGTTCCTATTCCAGATAGGAAAGCCTTTGCATAGTCCATCCTGTAATGGAGTCTTCAATGGTCAGCCAATCTAGAACCTGAGAATATAGTAGGCCTTCTGCTTTCATGGGTAACAGGAGCTCAAGACTCTGGAGAAAATGGGGAAACGATGAATTGCTAGGAATCTCTAGATCCTCCAGCACAACAACATGGTCAGCCTCCAGCACTGGAGGACCTAGAGAGGTGCAATTACAGTTGCACGGACCTATCAGAAACGAGACATAACACAATCCCTGTCTTCAACAAAAAAAACCCACCCCAAACAACAAACCCTTAACATTGAGGGAAGAGACTCGACTAAGGAAAACCAAGCCTGACTTGCTGCCAGGTGGGGCCAACCCATGATGTTTTGTTGCTTGAGATGTGGAACAAGATTATGCAGGCTTCCTTATTAAATCAGGTGGGAGTTGACTTAATCTGACCCACGTAATTGAAACTGAACATAAAGGCAGACAATCGCCATATGCAGAATCCTCTAGGGATACTATTGTTTGTTTTTGGGTCTCAAAACAGCCTTGAGGTCCAGGAGGACGTTGGGGCAGATATGGCTCCCAGGCTCTCCATACTTACTCTTCCCTGCATTAAATGTATAAAAACCTTCCAGCTTACTAGTTGAATTGGTCTTCAACTCTAGCAAGAGGTCTGCATCCTCCACCAAACGTGATGGCAGCAGTCTAGTTGGACAACCAGAAGACCCAGAGAGCTCAAACGCTAGGACTTCTTCAATGGCAAGGATGCTGGCATGACATATCACCTTCCTTGGGCTTCACTGTTCCTCAGGAGCAATCTATAGCTACTGTATATAGATGTTCCCCAGTTATTCATGTAATCCCTCCTGGTTGCTATATAAAGTACTAGCTGTGCCCGGCCACGCGTTGCTGTGGCGAAGTATGGTGGTATGGGAAATAAAGTATTTAGGAATTGGTGGTAGTTAAGGTAAAGGGTAAAGGTTTTCCCCTGACATTAAGTCCATTATAAATGGGTTATACAGCTGTGTGGAAGGGCCTTGAGTCTACACTGCCATATAATCCAGTTAAAATCAGATAATTTGTATTTTAGAGGCAGTGTGGAAGAGGCCTAAGTGAGGCCTAACTCTGCCAGTCCCCTGGGCTGAGTGGGTTGCTAGGAAACCAAGTGGGCGGAGCTTAGCCTTCTAACTGGCAACAATTGGATAAAAACAATTATTCCTCTTCCTCTAATTAGGACTTTATTTTTCTTTTCTTTTTGTTGTATGAACGTAGAGGCATGGATGAGGGGTTGTGCTGCCAAGGTTAGTGTTTCTGGGATGTGTAGTTTTGTTGTTTTGTCCTAGGCCAAAATTTCATTACTCTTTTATATATATAGATTCAAGTCTAGCTTGGTCTTGAATGGGCCACCATTTCCTATGAGTGCTTGCAGTGTTCCAAAACGTTGTTGTTTCAGACAGTATTCCTTCATCATATCTGTGGTTCTAAGAGGCCAAGCTGTGCTAGGATCTTTGGAAATGGAGAGCATTTCCCCAGGTCTGCTTGTTACCTCCATAACCTTTTGTTTTAAGACTCGGGCACCCCTTTCCAAGACGTTTGTGGCCACCAGACCCTTTGGGGCGGAATCCAATTGTTTTCTTGACTGGCAGGGGCTGGTGGCCAGCCGCAGCTGCTGCTTTGCCTGCCACCCCCTTCGCCAAAGGCCGACACAGTGGAATTACACAACCCCAAACCTGATCTGTATTTTCCACTGTTTTTGCCTGGCAAAACAGGCCTCCCTCCCCCAGCCTCCCCTGACTCCTCGGACCAGCTGTTTTCCATCTTTACACAGGAAACATGCATCTTTATTTTCTAAACTATTTTTTCCCCTTCCCTCCACTCATTGCTTTATGAGGAAAGTTTCCTCTGGGATGCTGAGGGCAGGCCGTTACACAAGGAGGTAGCGGTGGGATCGACGTGGGATGCCAAGCATTTGCTTGGCCTGCAAAAACCCAGGTGAGCCTGGGCCTTGGCTCTCCAGCGAACAAACTCCCCTTTGGAGAGTTGCCTTGTATGTTCCCATTGCTCTTTGTCCTTGAAACCATATTTCAACAACACAACGGGCTGCCTTTTGCTCATTCCTTTTCTTTCGGTCACAAAAAACATGACACGGGAAGACAGCTTGGAAGAGAGCTGTAACAACAATGTGCCCCCTCTTTTTTGCTACCTTCCTTCTTGAGTGAGGTGGCCAACCTGGGTCAGATCTAGAAGGCTTCCAATGGCTCATGAAATGAAGCCCTGCTCTGGTCCTAATGTGTCTACAATCCTTTGTGATGGAAGAGGCTGTGACCACCTTCTGAGGTGAGCAGAGCAGTCCTCTTTCCCACTAATTTGTGGTTTCCAAGCTTCTTCAGATATGTACTAAAAGGCTGTGATATCTCTTAAATGGGGTTGCCCAACTGAATATGGGACCAGCTCCTGAAACTTTCATCCTTGACAAATCTTGGTACCCTAAAGCTCTCTCAAGTGGGATGAAGGCACCTGTCTACCTTATTTCCCAAACCCAGTTCTCCGATGTCTCCTCCCACCATTGCCTTATCTAGGGAGGCAATGGCTTGGAAGCTGGGGCTTGGAAGGTGGAAGAGGACAGCTATCTCCATACCATTTGATGGACTTTTATGGTCCCTCATTCTGCTCAGAAATATAGTAACCGGAACCACATCCCAGATCTAATCTGAGAACTTGAATCCTAAAGGTCGTTCCTGGCGTTCAAAAATATAGATATTTAGCTTGGATAAGTGAGCTTGGATAAGTGAGACTCTACTGTGTATGTATATGTGTGTGTGTGTGTGTGTGTGTGTGTGTGTGTGTGTATATATATACACACACACACACATACATACACAGTAGAGTCTCACTTATCCAAGCTAAATGGGCCAGCAGAAGCTTGGATAAGCGAATATCTTGGATAATAAGGAGGGATTAAGGAAAAGCCTATTAAACATCAAATTAGGTTATGATTTTACAAATTAAGCACCAACATTTCATGTTATACAACAAATTTGACAGAAAAAGTAGTTCAATACGCAGTAATGTTATGTTAATTACAAATTTAGCACCAAAATATCATGATATATTGAAAACATTGACTACAAAAATGGCTTGGATTATCCAGAGGCTGGGATAACCGAGGCTTGGATAAGTGAGATTCTACTGTGTGTGTGTGTGTGTGTGTGTGTGTGTGTGTGTGTGTGTGTAATGTGCATAATTCCCATGGAGTAAACAACAAAACCACTGGACCAAATCACACCAAATTTGGCCACAAAAGACATAGTCATCCAATCAATCTGCATGCAGCAGCGTGTCAGCAAAAATGGCTAGGCGTGTAAGTGCTGACACGCATGTCATAGGTTGGCCATCACTGTCCTAGAAGCTCTGAACATTGACCATGCTAGCCAGGACTTCTGGTGTTAATATCTCAAATATATAGAGCAGTGCTTCCAAACCTTTGTTCCTCCAGGTGTTTTGGACTTCAGCTCCCACCATTCCTCACAGTTGGTAAACTGACTCGGATTTCTGAGAGTTGAAGTTCACACACCTCATGGCTGCATCTTTGGGACCTTTGGATACCTGGGCAATTTCCTCCCATTCTCTTCAAATCTTACTGTCAAATTATGAAAAGGTATGCGCATGTGTTGTTTTATTAAAGGGGCAGCTTCATATGCACTTCCCATAATCTGAATCACCTATGATTTCAGCAGTGTTTTCAATTGGAAGCAAATGGAACTTGGTTCCCGCTCTCCGCCAGATATCTGCCAACATTACGACCATCCCTAGCCAGTTAAAGTCCAACATGATGGCAAATCATAACCATCAAGGCATCAATGTTGCTGGATTGCAGTTTCCAATGTCCTCACTGTGGATTCGGATGGCAAGGGAGCTACAATCCAAAGGTTTTTGGGCAGCCGTCCAGTTTTGAATTCGAGATAGAAGTGCCTCCTTCAAAAACAACGGTGGCAGCCATAGGGTTGCTTCGTTTGGGGTTGTTTCTCCAACACAGATGGAGATGAGTTTATTTCTCTTCCTTGCACTCCACCCAATACTTGTAAACACTGCCTTCTCCAAAGCTGGTCCTCTCCGAATGGAGAAGCCTACAGAATGGGAGGACCAATCGGCTCAGCGTAGCGTGCCATTGCATCCCTAAAGGCGTCGAGCGCCGTTGTGCAATCTCTCTCTGTACGGAGCAACAGAACGGAGTAAGGCCCGGTCTCCGCTCCTCGCAGGCGTGGACGTGCTTCGAAGGCCACAAAGGTGTGGGAGAAGCATTATGTTAGAGAGGAAGCAGCTGGCACGCTTGGCTCCTTTGCTCCAGAAGCCACCAGATTGCCTCACTTTCTTGCACGGAAGGTGATTTCCTAATGCCGCTCTGGCTGGATCGCCCGCTTAAGCCCAGAGGGGAATCAATTGGGCCATTGTTCATTTGCATCGTTTGGAAAACACGTTGAAGGATACACCTGTACAACACGGCTTTCGGACCAGGCCCCGGTGTTTCCCGATAAACTGTGCTAAAAACAGATGGGACCTCCAGTGAAAAAGTGCCGGGGAAAGCAATCCTGTTCTAGATGCTATCCGGCCCTTTTCAAAAAAAATTATATTCTGATAGTCAGCCGTATTGAAACATTAAGAGAAGACTTCCTTCTCCGGTTCGTCTTCATCCAGTTTGCTCTGATCAGGGAGCTTAGCCTAGTATTCTAAATCATCTTGCTATTTTACAGCCGTTCCAATAATGTATGCTTTCCCCAAATCCTCACTCTTTGCGCTTTGCTCCTTAGAGCCTTTCCACACAGCCATATAACCCAGAGCGTCAAGGTCGATAAAACTGGGTTATTAGAGTCCACACTGCCATATAATCCAATTCAGTGTGGATTTTATACAGCTGTGTGGCAGGGACCTTAGTCTTTGCTCCCTGCAGACTTTCACTCGATGCCGCTTCAATGGCCACCATTCCTAATCTATATATATAAAAATGTAATGTTCGTTTTACTATGGAGTAAACAACAAAACTACTGAACCAAATCACACCAAATTTGGCCACAAAAGACATAGTCATCCAAGGTATGTCTTTCAATAAAAAAAAACCCTAGAAAAATAGTCCAAATTACAGGGATCAATAGGTACCGCTCTGGCGGGAAGGTAACAGCGTTCCATGCAGTCATGCCAATGGCCACATGACCTTGGAGGTGTCTACGGACAATGCCGGCTCTTCGGCTTAGAAATGAAGATGAGCACCAACCCCCAGAGTTGGACACGACTGGACTTAACGTCAGGGGAAACCTTTACCTTACCTTTACCTTTAAGCAGATAATATAAGATTATGAATATAATATGAAATAATTACTGTGGTATAATAATACAGAACAATAAATCTCTAAAACCAGGACAGTAAATAAAGAGCAACCCTCTGAAAGCAGGGAAATTGGGAATTCCAGAAAGGAAACTATCGGGTCCAGCTAACACATCCCAACAAAGGATTCCTCCAGGCAGGAAGCAGCCAGGCTTTGAATCTGCAAGGCCATTAAATGCTAATTAAGGTACCTAATTGCAGCATTCATACCTGCCACACCAAGACTATTAATTGCCATTCAAACTGGCCAACCAAGGATTCCGCAAGGTAGAAAGCCACCAGGCTTGCAAGCAGCAAGGCTATTCAGTACTTTTCAACTTGGCCAACCAATGATTCGCCTACAAAGGAAGTAGCCAGGTTTCACAGCAGCTTTTTGATTAAGGGTGCTACTCCAGCTACTCCAGAAAACGGCCAGGCTTGGAGGTTGCAAGGCTATTCACTACTATTCCACCTGGCCAACAAATGATTCCCATAAGCCACAGCAACGCGTGGCCGGGCAAAGCTAGTCTTCTATAAAATGGATCCATAGCAGTGGTATCAAACTGCAGTATATTTCAACACCAGAATGAATGGAATTAAAACGAACACCTCTTTTCGAACGCCGACATCATCCATGTCCATTGTCAGGCTTTGCAGGGGGAAATGTAACATGTTTTCCCTCTATTTTCCCTCTATTCTGGGCAGGAGAGCATTCCAACAGAGTTGTGTCCACCGAACGAGGACCATATGTCCGCATGTTGTGCGAAACCAGGATTATGGTGGGGAAACGGCCTTGCTCACTTTGCACCGTCCCTGGAGCCCTGCCGGGAAGAGAGATGGTTGTTTCTTGCCAGATTTTCGCAACTGTTCGGTCCATCTGCATCTCTCTCTCCCTCTCTCTCTCTCTCTCGTGGAACTGGCTTGATGCTCCCCCCACAGCTCCCTTCAGTCCGCACCTGAGCGCAGCACTTGTTTGCCAAGCTTCACGCCCGAGGTGCATTTTTTTGCTGTCAAATTGGTTGGGCTCCTTCCCCCATTTCCTCACTTTGCTCCCTCAAGTCGTTTTTCTGGCTGCGCCGCTTTCTGAGAGCCCCCCCCCCCCTTCCCGGTCTCATTCCAGAGAAGGAAATACAGCAAAGTGGCGAGCCAGACTCAAGATATTTTGCTGCCCGAGGCGGGACAGAAAAGGGAACCCCAACCCACTCGATTCCAGGTGCAGAAGGCCCAAAGCCAGTCGTATTATTTTGGCACGAAAGGCGTAGAATAGAATCGCAGAATTGTAGAGTTGGAAGGGACCCCAAGGGCCGTCGAGTCCAACCCCATTCTGCTATGCAGGAAAAGCACAATCCAATTCTCCCAACAGATACCCATCCAGTCCCTGCTTAGAAACCTTCAGAGGTGACACCATCAGGCTTCCAGGCAGCATATATTGCACTGCTGAGTAGAGTTGTGCACTGTTTTCCTTCGTTTCATCTATTCTTTCGATACTTTCGTTACCTTCAGGAGCACATCAATGGAAGCCACTCCTATGAAAATCAGCTCCTCAATGTGACCTCCTTCCAAATATTTAAATTTGGCTACCACGTCCCTTCTCAGCCTTATTTTCTCCAAGTTAAGCATACCCAACTGTCTAAGCCTCTTCTCAGAAGTTGTCACAATTTCCAGACCTTTGGACACTTTGGCAGTCCTTCTCTGGACACTTTCCATCTTGTTTTGTCCAGAACTGGACACAGGATTATTGCAGGTGGGATTTGTCTATGAATTCCCTCCATGTGACACTATCGTCCTATTGATGCAGCTGAGAATCGCACTGGCTTTTTCAGATGCCACACCACTCTATCGGCTCCTGTTCAGTTTGTGGTCTAACTTCGACACCTAGATCCCTTTCCCATGGACCCTTTCCAAGCCAAGTGTCGCCCATCCTAGATCTGTGCATTTTGTTTGTACTGCCTGGGTGAAGTGCCATAGATTTCTCCCTGTTGGGAAGCACTTGTGGCAGATCTTCCAGGACCCAAACACAATTCCCACCTGACTTCAGTCTTTGGGGACGAGGAATCCATCACCCTCCCGATATTGTTTAGCTCTTGATCCACAAAGATAGTTTTAAAAAAGGGGGGGTGTCATAAAAAACAGATGCCGAAGTGGAAATAAATAAGTCAATAATGTCGCAACACAGATGACGACAGCGATTTAGATATTGCAAAATGCCAAGCCAACGAAAACATTGGTCGGAATCCTACATGGAGATGAGAATCAGGCCGTTCCATAATGTCAGTATCTAGCCAAGAGCTGCTGATAGGTCATTACGCAAGGGAGCCGGCAAAGGCATCAACATGCATTGGGACCAATATTGGTTGTAGATCACATCACTCATGTTGATGTCATGTTACTTGTCTTCACAGGTTTCTTAGCATCTCCACTACGTAGCTGTGTGCCTATTGACGTATGGCAACCCTTGTATGGTTTTCTTGGCTCCTCAGAGGTAATTTTGCCAATAGAGTGCCTGGCCTTCATTGGAAATCTCCTACCCAAGTACCAACCCAGGCCGGGCTTGCTAAGCTTCCGAGATGGCATTGAGTCCCTGGAGGGCATTTCAACTCTACCACGTAACCAAGGGTGGGTATAAGTGCCCAATGTATATCATGGCTTTCTTCACGACGAAGAAGCCTGCACAGAGACTATTGGCACTGGCTCTCTGATCCTCCTTTTTGGAGATCAATGCCCATGGCCACTCTGCGACCCACATTGTGCACAGGGCTCACCGGGGGAGCCGGAGCAGCGCCTCCATCTCTTTCACAACAGTTTCCTGGAAATCTCTTGAGTTCCGGGAGAATTGCCCAGTTTCTGCGGTTTTCTCTGCCTCGGAGCTGGATCTGCAGCGCTGGCGGGCTGTGTATTTCAGGAATGTGAAAAGCTGGCACACCAAACACTCGGGCCCAGCCAAGACGATGTGTCGGGGCAGGGCTGACGTTAATTGAAAGAAGAAGAAGAGGAAAGGCATACGGCACAAAAGGAACAGAAAGGAGAGAGAGAATGGGGGCTTGTAAACATTGAAAGAATCAATTAGCTATCCCAGGTGGATGAGGCGCTCCTTGCCAGAGCAGAAAAGCCAATAGAACTGTCCAAGGGGAAAGTCAACAAAAACATCCAGAATCCACACATCCTAAAGGTCGCCTGCTTAAGCCTTCCCTCTTGATCTGGTCATGGACCGTAATAAAGTGAACTTGAACTAAACTTTTCTCACAATTCCTAGAAGTTAAATCCATATCGTGGGACAGCAGACACGGAACGGCTTGCCCGTTTACATCTCGATCTGACTCATTTTGAACGTTGGATACAACACTGAAGAGACTCTAACCTGGGTGGGTTAAGTGATAGCACAAATGTGTACAAATTGATGGTGACGATATTGAATGTTAGTTTTGTCTGGAGGACCATTCAGGCCATGGTCTGGAGCAACTTCTACTGTTATAGGTTCATTCATAACGTTTCTATGACACAAGAGGCAAAAGTTTGTATATGTTCCCGAAATTCTAAAGACGTATCCTGTTTTTGGAGACGTTTATATAGGAGGAAAAGTGTGTGTTAGGATTTAAGAAACATGGTACTGGAAGTTGTCTGTAGAGTCCAACTGAGATTCCAAGAGAGAACATATCAATCAACTGCGTGAATAAGCAAATCAGGAAAAGCTGAAACCCTGGACAACGGGCAGTTGCTGGTTTAGCAGGCACCTAAACCCACGCTTAGCATTGCTTTTGTGCCCTCCAAGAGGGGAAGAGCTGTTGCTTCGGCCTGACAGTGATTCAAGAGAGCCAAGGAAGAGTTAACAGTGGAAGGTCTTTTCAAATGCCTACTCTCTGTCAGCCCAGAGAAGGGCACGGCACTTGCGAGAGCGCTGTGTGCGTGAGAGAGCAAGCGAGAGCTTGGCACCAAGGCTCCCCCCAGCCCTGCCTAGCCCCCGGAGGCATCTCCCCGCTGCAGGCCCCGCACCTGTTCACACAGCTCTTCCCAGGCATCCACCTCACTTAGGTACCCCCATTGTCGGTCTCTCAACAGGGCGGGGTGGGAAACCAGTCCCGCTGCGAAACTGAGCCAAGAAGTGGGGAAGAAACCATTCAGGGAAGGCCGGTGGTAGTGGGTTGCTTTGGAACTTCTGTCTCCTCTTCTTGGACATCTTGACCCTCCTGGTCCAAAAAGAGCTGGACCAGTAGGAGCAATTTCAATGGATGATGGTTGGAAAATGTGATGGTTCTGGAATAAACCTACTTGGCCCACGGATGCCTCTGATGAATCTCACTCTCCAAAGAATCATATAATCCTAGAGTCGGAAGAGACCTCATGAGCCATCCATTCCAACCCCATTCTGCCAAGAAGCAGGAAAATCACATTCAAATCACCCCTAATAGATGGCCATCCAGGCTCTGTTTCAAAGCCTCCAAAGAAGGAACCTCCACCACATTCCTGGGCAGAGAGAGTTCCACTGCTGAACCTTTCACAGTGAGCAAGTTCTTCCTCACGTTCAGGTAGAATCTCCTTTCCTTTCATCTGCGTCCTAGTTTCCAGGGCAGAAGAAAACAAGCTTGCTCCCTCCTCCCTATGACTTCCTCTCACATCTTCATACATGATCCTCATCATGTCTCTTCTCTCTCTCAGCCTTCTCTTCTGCATGCCCAGCTCTTGAAGCCGCTTCTCATAGGGCTTGCTCTCCAGACCCTTGATCCTCCTCTGGACGCTTTCCAGCTTGTCAACACCTCCCTTCAATTGCGGTGCCCAGAATTGGACACAGTGTTGTCTGACCAAGGCAGAACAGAAGTGGAGCATGACTTCCCTAGATCTAGGCATTAGACTCCTATTTATACAGGCCGAAATTGCATTGGCCTTTTTAGCTGCTGCATGACATTATCCACGAGGACTCCAAGATCTTTTTCACACATCCTGCTGTTGAGCCAGGCATTGTCCCCAATTCTGTATCTTTGCATTTCCTTTTTTCTGCCTAAGTGGAGTATCTTGCATTTGTCCCTGTTGAACTTCATTGTGTTACTTTTGGCCCATCATCTCTCTAGTCTGTTAAGATTGTTTTGAATTCTGCTCCCGTCTTCTGGAGTCTTGGCTCTCCCTCCCAGTTTGGTGTCATCTGCAAACTTGATGATGATGCCTTCTAATCCTTCATCTAAGTCCTGAATAAATATTCTGAACAGAACCGGGCCCAGGACGGAACCCTGCTTATGGCTTATCACTTCTTCCCAGGATGAAGAGGAGGAAACATTGGGGAGATTCACCCGTTGGGTTCGTTCACTTCACCAATTCCAGATCCACCTAACCGTGGTTTTGCTTAGCCGACATTGGACTACTTTCCTTGCCAGAAGGTCATGGGGAACGTTGTCGAAGGAAGGCCTTCCTGAAATCCAGACAGGCTCCATCCACGGCATTCCCTGCATCGACCAGCTTGTAACTCTATCAGAAAAAGAGATCAGATGAGTCTGGCATGACTTGTTTTTAATGAATCCGTGTTGACTATTAGCGATGACTGCATTCCTTTCTAAGTCTTTGCAGACCACTTTCTAGTATCAACGTGAGGCTGACCGGACAGTAAATGTTTGCGTCATCCTTTTTTCCCTTCTTGAAGATAGATAGGGACCACATTGGCCCTCTTCCAATCTGCTGGGACTTCTTCTGTTCTCCAAGAACTCTCCAAAGTGGTTCCGAAATGACTTCTGCTAGTTCCTTCAGTACTCTTGGATGTTGTTGATCTGGCCCATAAAAAAATGGCTCATGGGCTCCTAGAGTCATTGAACGATAGACTTGGAAAAGACCCCAAGGATCATCCAATCCAAGTCCTCCCAGCAGATGGCCATCCAGCCTTCAGAGACAGAGGTGCCACTGGAGTCCCAGGCAGCAAAATCCCATAAGCATCTGCAGAGTGTCTGTCTTGAGAGAGAAAAAGTGGGATATAAATATTAAGACTACTAGAATCATGGAATAATCGAGTTGGAATTTACCACATGGGCTATCTAGTCCAACCCATCAAAGTACCCCCAACAGATGGCCATCCAGGACCGTCAAGTCCACAGGAGGACCTACGCCAAAGTTCTCCAAAGTGCAACCAAAGCAAGAGGTATTAACTGGGAAGGAAGTCAAGGCCACAGAAGGGAGGCACAAGCTCTGGAGAGGTGAGGCAATGGTCTGTAAACCTTTCGTCTGCCTGGTTTTAAAGCACCGTTTTTACGAACATGCACACACACTCTTAACCAGTTCCCTCATTCCATCTATTTTCTATTTGGTAATTGGTCCCAGGTGAAACATTTATCACAACATCTGGACTGGCTACCCCCTTCCTTTCCAATATACAAATGGCAAGGAAGCCAACAATTTGAGTCTCAAATATTTCACACTCTGCCTTGTGCCAGAAATACAAGACAAATGTGTCTTACATCTGTCTCTCTGCTAAGCAGCAACATATTCTCTGCCGGCGAAAGCAAAAAGCCAGCGTCGGCTTGCGAGGCCATCGCCATTTTTCTCGCGTCTAACCTTGACCTGGTAAAGGCCATAAGTGGCAGGCGGAGGTCTCCAAAAGGGTTCTCAAGATGGTCCCTGTGCGAAGAGGCCTCGAGTGACTGTTGGAGAGCCGCTCTGCATTGAGAATGAGAATCTGATCAGAAGTGTCCCCCAAACCCACCTTCACAGTCAGCAGCCACCATGAGTTTTGAGCCTCCTTCCACCATCAAATGAGGCCGTGATGAAAAATCGCAACAGGATCCTGCCTTTGATAGTCTGCATCCTACGTCGCCAGTGGGAAGGGGGCTGGAAATGTCGCCCCATTGCCCTCCAATTGTTCAAGAATGTCCTGCTGAAGGACCTAGATATTCAGAAAGGGTGTTCTTTCAGTTAAAGACAATAATTATATATATGTATGTATGTATATATAACCACTTTCATGGGGGTCCTGAACTAACCCACACTATACCGCAAAGAGTGTTGCTAAGGGAAATTGCCTTCTGTGATGTCACTGGACTGGCTGTTGCTAGGTGAAGTGGCCCTCTGTGATGTCCCTGGACTGGCTGTTGCTAGGTGATGTCACTGGATCGGCTGTTGCTAGGTGAAGTTGCCCTCTGTAATGTCACTGGACCGGCTGTTGCTAGATGATCTCACTGGACTGGCTGTTGCTAGGTGAAGTGGCCCTCTGTAATGTCACTGGACTGGCTGTTGCTAGGTGAAGTGGCCCTCTGTAATGTCACTGGACTGGCTGTTGCTAGGTGATGTCACTGGATTGGCTGTTGCTAGGTGAAGTTGCCCTCTGTAATGTCACTGGACCGGTTGTTGCTAGATGATCTCACTGGACTGGCTGTTGCTAAGTGAAGTGGCCCTCTGTAATGTCACTGGACTGGCTGTTGCTAGGTAAAGTGGCCCTCTGTGATGTCCCTGGACTGGCTATTGCTAGATGATGTCACTGAACTGACAATTGCTAGTTGAAGTGGCCTTCTGTGATGTGACTGAACTGAGTGTTGCTAGGTCAAGTGGCCCTCTGTGATGTCACTAGGAAAGAAAGGTGGCATGTGCATGAGAAGAAGAGAGGAAAGAAGGAAAGAGCCCAAAAGAAGAGCTATGCTGTCATGGAGACATTGTGAGGAAGCACAAGAAGGAAAGGAAGGAAAAGAAAAAGAAAAAGAAGGGAAAGAAAGGAACGAAGGAGGGCATGAAAGCAATGCGAGACCCACATCTAAGTCCGCGTGCCGTCTCAAAGGCTTTTGGGTCCTGCAGTGGGAAGCAGCACAGCAAGCTGCCTAGTAGCTCTCTGAAGAATGAATCTCCCCAGATTTCCTCCAGCATTTTCCGTATTTTCGAATGCAGCTGCCTTGTGTCTGAAAGTGGTGCCGCAGACCTGTTTTTGTGAAGTTATGAACCCGTTTTGAACTCAAAATGATCCTGAGGTGCAAAAGGGCCCCTTGACTCTCCATGCCCTCTTTGTCAGGGGCGAACTTTTGCCGCTTTTAGAGACAGGCACGTATGCACATTCTCTAATACTGAGACAAAGGAAGATTGGACTGGGGACGGAGAAACCCATCAATATGCAAAAAAGAAAAAAGAAAAAGGATTCTGATCTATCCCGGGTTGCAAAGGTTCAGGAGAGTCAGAGGAAGGAATGAAACGAGACACAAGTGCTGATACAGACGTTGCCCTTTGAGTCCGGGGCCCCATCCCAACACAACTCCATATCATTATCTCCCCAGGGTTAGCAAATACCGCATTATTCACCCAGCCTAGCTCGCTCTTGGCTCCGCTTTGCGCTGTTTTTATTACAAGACATGAAAGCGGCCCTTTCCAGCTCCAGAAAGACATTGCTTCCAAAAGAGCCAGGCTCCCGGTGCCAAAAAAACGATCTCGCTGCTTTGGCAGGAATCTTGCGCATTTGGGTTGAGTTTTTTTCTCTCTCTCTTTCCTTCAAAATCGCTCCCCAAATGCTTTCCAGATGTTGGCTGCAGAAGGCAACGCTGGCGACTTGGCGCTTGGCCACAGTCACTTTGTTAAACTCTTGACCTGCTTGCGGGTTAAAAGCAGCACAGGAATGGGACTGAGTCACCGGTCGGGCAGTCGCCTTGCGCCGGGAGAAAGCGGGGAAGAGGCCCAGGGTTGGAAATGTTTAAGGTAGTCCCCGGTGGAACAGTGTGATGGTCCAAAGGAGGGTTGGTTGTTTCACGGGGTGGCCATAACCAAATACACGACTGGGAGGCGCATCCACGGAAGGACAATTTGGTGAACTTGGAGCTTGGATGGAGTCAGCGCATTTCCCTTATGGTCCGGATCCAAATTTGAGGCCCTATTGTGTGCCCCAACATCTCACCAGGCTTCATTTGGAGGACTATTCTGAGCAAGTTTCTCCAGACATTGGACTATTATGTCCATCGTTCCCCAGCACTGGCCATGTTGGAACTTGGATGGAATTGGTGCATTTACCTTATGGTCCGGACCCAAATTTGAGGCCCTATTGTGTGCCCCAACATCTCACCAGGCTTCATTTGGAGGACTATTCTGAGCAAGTTTCTCCAGACGTTGATCTATTATGTCCATCGTTCCCCAGCACTGACCATGTTGGACCTTGGATGGAATTGGTGCATTTCCCTTATGGTCCGGATCCAAATTTGAGGCCCTATTGTGTGCCCCAACATCTCACCAGGCTTCGTTTGGAGGACTATTCTGAGCAAAGTTCTCCAGACATTGGATTATTATGTCCATTGTTCCCCAGCACTGGCCATGTTGGAGCTTGGATGGAATCAGTGCATTTCCCTTATTGTCCGGCCCCAAATTTGAGGCCCTGTTGTGTGCCCCAACATCTCACCAGGCTTTGTTTGGAGGACTATTCTGAGCAAGGTTCTCCAGACATTGGACTATTATGTCCATCGTTCCCCAGCACTGGCCATGTTGGAGCTTGGATGGAATCGGTGCATTTCTCTTATGGTCCGGCCCCAAATTTGAGGCCCTATTGTGTGCCCCAACATCTCACCAGGCTAGGTTGATGTCCACGGTTAACAGGGCCTTCTCTGTAGCAGTCCTTTGACTCTGGAACTCCCTGCCAAGGGACGTCAGATGTCTGTTTTGAACAGCTAGACAGATGGCCTTCGTTTTGAGGACTATTCTGAGCAAGGTTCTCCAGATGTTGGACTATTATGTCCATTGTTCCCGAGCACTGGCCATGTTGGAGTTTGGATCGAATCAGTGCATTCCCCTTATGGTCCGGCTCCAAATCTGAGGCCCTATTGTGTGCCCCAACATCTCACCAGGCTTCATTTGGAGGACTATTCTGAGCAAGGTTCTCCAGACATTGGACTATTATGTCCATCGTTCCCCAGCACTGGCCACGTTGGAGTCGGCCTTTGCTTTCAACTGTCTCAGATATGCCATCGAATGTGTTTCAAGGTTGTATGCTGTGTTCCGAAGCTGGAGAAAGTAGAAGATGTGTTGGTAGATCTCAACAGGTACATTGCTGCTCACAGTCAAGGTATCCTGGCTCTCAGTTGTTTAACAGTGGCAACAATCTAAATAGCTTTACCTGCCTAAAAAGTGCAGAAATGTCATGTTTCCACATGCAGGCTTTCAGGACAAAAACGAACTCTTTGGTCAGAACAAAGCATGGAAAAGTGACTTTTGGGACAACCGTTTGCCTTCTCTGTTTGTAGGGCTGACCTTTGTGGATAGGATTATTCACAGATTTAGGGGTCGCCAAAAATTTCAAATCATTATGAGCTCCAATGCCTCCTTTGCCCCCCTTCTATCCCTGTCTCACGTACCAGACTTGGACGGTCCGGGCAGCGCACCAGAGTTGTGGGCAGCGCAGGAATCAAAGACCTGAAGCCAGGAAACTTTGCATCCATCAGTTCGAGTTTCGTGCCAAACCTGGATCCGAAATGCAATCTATCCAAAGGAGAGGAAAATACTTTCTGATGCATCGCAAATGGGCTGGGTCATCGCGTTTCAGAGAAGCAAAGGCTTAATCGGTTACTTTGGGAGGCCGGTTACCCACTGGATCCGACCTGCTTTACGTCAGCTTTGTCAGATGACTGGCACAACCTGGGGATCACAACCAGACACAGTGAAGATATCTGCCCTTGCACTTGGCTACTCTGCAGCTGAATATGCATGCCTAGTGTGGAATACATCTCACCATGTTAAAACAGTGCTGCCCCAATAAGAAGACCTGAGCTCTCCGCTGCCCCACTGAGCCATATTTTCACTTCTGACTCCCGTGCTGATCCCAACACTGCCTCAGGTGCTTTGTTGCAGAGAGGGGGAAACCAGCATTGTGAAGAAATCTCCAGCAAACCCGAAACTCTGACAATTCAGCCAAGTGGAAATGCCAGTCTGTCTTCCCCACCCAAAAGCAAATAGAGCTCTTCTTCTTGTCTTTTTAAAGCTGGGAGCTGGCTGCGGGAGAGGGGGGGAGAGAGAAAACCTTTTTGTTTTTTGTCATTGTTTCTAGTTCCCAGCCGACACGGTTTGGCAACAGGCATTACATAATGCCTTCGAAGGGACTGCAGCCAACAAAGCAGGTGCGGCGGGTACCTCTTACTCGCCGCCATTTCATGGATGAAACCAGGAGTGGTGTGGACAAGAAATCTCCGGATGGCAAAATGGTCATGTATTCAACGAGGAAGGTGAAATCGAGCAATTTAAAACAACCGCGGATATTGAGACCCGGGCCGCGGATAGCGAAACCTGAAGTGTGGATACCGAGTTCCAGTAAGCGGATACTGGTACCCTGTGGATTCATGCATCTGGCAAAACAAAGAAGCTATCCCATTGTTCCCAAATTAAGAAATCTCACCAAGTTGAAGAAGAAGCCCCTGAGGTATTTTATTCAAGTCTGCTGAAGTGGATGCCAGTTTGCAGTATTCCGTCAAAGGAAGCTGAGATGCCATACAATACGAAAACATACACATTTATTTGTTTATTTATTTATTGACAGTATTTATATTCCGTCCTTCTTTCTCATCCCGAAGGGGACTCAGGGTGGATCACAATGCACATATACATGGCAAACATTCAACATACGACATATATAGACAGACACAGAGGCAATTTAACATTTTCCAGCTTCCGAGGATATGCTCGATTCCGGCCACAAGGTGGAGCTGCTGCTTCATCGACCACTTGTGACACCGAGTCCTTGATGGAGTACTTCCTCATTCCTTTCCGCACGCTGCTGGAAGTTTTTATGGTGTTGTAAATTACTTACATTAGCCTCCCTGCATAAAGCGATACCTAAATTTTCTACTCAACAGATGCAACTGTCTTTCAAACTGCTTAGGTTAGCAGCAAGCTAGGTTATTAAATGGTCGGGAGCTCAATCTGATCTGGGTTTCGATCTCATGACTTCTCAGACAGTAGTGACTTATTGATTTATAAATCCAGTCCAGCCTACAGTAAAACTCTGAAATTTCTGCTTCAGCCCCATTGTTGGCTCATGTTCAGCTTGTCATCCACAAAGACTCCAAGATCTATTTCACATCTATAGGCCCCTACCCTCCTCTCCTTCCGGAAGAGCTTAAAAACCTGGCTCTTCCAAAAGGCCTTCGATGTTTAGTTGTTGCTCGATTGATCTATCTGTCCATTCCATAATAGTCCCATTGTTGTTGTCTTGCCATTTTATACCGCACTTTATTGTCCATTCAACTTGAGATTTCCTTTTCCCATTTCGTAACACTCTGCACTTCGCCTGGGATCTACGAATTAGTCTCCTGTTTTTAACACTGTATCCTGCTTGTTGATTTTAATGATTGTTTTTATTGATGCTGATGTTTTTTTACTGGGATAACTGTTTTATTGCTTTGTTACTGTTATTTGTTTGTTTTATCGGGCCTGGCCCCATGTAAGCCGCCCCGAGTCCCTTCGGGGAGATGGGGCGGGGTATAAAAATAAAGTTATTATTATTATTATTATTATTATTATTATTATTATTATTATTATTATTATTGACACAACGACGTTGTATGACACAGCAAACAAGATAGATATGCTGGGTTTCGTATCACAAAATCACAAGTCGAACACTTCCCAAGTGTCTAGGACTGTGTGATGTATTTTCGGATGATGCGTGCAGATCCCAGCAGGGTGGCTTTTTGCAGTTGGCAGATCGTAATTTTGTCAATGCCTATTGTTTCCAATAACCCCAAAACCAAAAATTATTATTATTATTATTATTATTGGTGTCACCCATCCTATATCTGTGCCTAAGTGTAGTACTATACATTTGTCTCTGTTGACATTCATCGTGTCAGTTTTGACCCAGCTGTCCAATCTGTGAAGGTCCTTTTGGATCCTGATCCTGGGTTTGGGCTCTCCCTCCCAATTTGGTCCCATCTGCAAATGTGATCAGCAATTCAGCCTGCCTTCTATTATCCAAGACATGGATAAAGACGTTGAACTTTTTGCTGAGTGGCAACCAAATTTTCAGCCAAGGAGGAAAAAAAATAAGCAGGGATGGTTCTCTTCAAATGGATGCAAAATGCCAAGAAATTTCACACCGGAGCCAATATGGGCCGAAAGCCAAGGACGGGGCTGGTTTCGCGCGGGGCGTGAATCGGTTGGATTCTCCGCAGTGCAATGCTCGGTGTGTGTGTGTGTTGAAGGGAAGAGAGAGGAGCGAAATTAATCCCAGACAAGGTGTTGCAATGAACCTCGTGGCGGTAAATATCAACTCTGTCATTTCTTTCCCAAAAGGGGTTTTCCCACACTTGCGAAGTTCAAAAGGCTACCCGGAGCTCGGCGGAGGTATGTGCCAGTTTCAAAAAGCAAAAAAGAAACGGCAACCAAATAATGATTTCACCCAATCCCACGGCAGGCCAGGTTCCCTGTGCATTGTATTTCTTCAAAAACGAATGCGAGAGAGCCTGTCTTTCACATTGCAAACGAAGCAGATTCGAGAAATCTGACTTCCGATCCTTTCAGATTTGCTACCTGCATTTATGTGAGGATTATTGATTTAGAAACTGCCTTTCAAGAAATGACAGAAATCTTTCAAAACGACAAAATGCAGTTTTAAACTTAATAGTAATAATAATAATAGTAATCATAATAATAAATTTAATAATTATAAATTTTGTTAGCCCATAGGCCATATCACAATACCAAACCAAACAACAAGGCTTGATGAGACTTGATTACATGCTATGTAGTAAGTTAAAATAAGACACTATAATAATACAGTAGAGTCTCACTTATCCAAGCCTCTGGATAATCCAAGCCATTTTTGTAGTCAATGTTTTCAATATATCATGATATTTTGGTGCTAAATTCATAAATACAGTAATTACAACATAACATTACTGCCTATTGAACTACTTTTTCTGTCAAATTTGTTGTATAACATGATGCTTTGGTGCTTAATTTGTAAAATCATAACCTAATTTGATGTTTAATAGGCTTTTCCTTAATCCCTCCTTATTATCCAAGATATTCGCTTATCCAAGCTTCTGCCAGCTCGTTTAGCTTGGATAAGTGAGACTCTACTGTATATATATAAATGTAATGTGCGTAATTCCCATGGAGTAAACAACAAAACCACTGGACCAAATCACACCAAATTTGGTCATAAAAGACATAGTCATCCACTCTATGTATTTCCATTTAAAAACCCTATAAAATTAGGTTCAAATTACAGAAAAACCCCAAAACCAAAAATTACTAACCACAGGAAACTTGGTGATATTAGCCAGGTGGGCGGGGCTCCAATTGCCACCATGAGCCAACATCAATTCATTATATTATTATTATTATTATTATTATTATTATTATTATTATTATTATTATTATTATTATGACACAGCAAACAAGATAGATATGCTGGATTTCATAACACAATACCACAAGTCGAACACTTCCCAAGTGTCTAGGACTGTGTGATGTATTTTCGGATGATGCGCGCAGATCTCAGCAGGGTGGCCTTTTGCAGTTGGCAGATCGTGATTTTGTCAATGTCTATTGTTTCCAAATGCCGGTTGAGATCTTTTGGCACGGCACCCAATGTGCCGATCACCACTGGGACCACCTACACTGGTTTCTGCCAGAGTCTTTGATAATATAATATATTATTATTATTATTATTATTATTATTATTATTATTATTATTATTATTATTATTAAGTTCCTGGTAACCATCAAAATGAAAAAAACTGGCAGCCAGCATTAAAAAACTCTACAATCTGGACAGTAAATAAAGAACAAAACTCAGAAAATAAAGATATTCCAGACAGGAAACAACCAGAGCCAGCTAATACCTCCCAACAAAGGATTCCCCCAGGAAGGAAACAACCATGCTTTGAAGCTGCAAGGCTATTCAGTGCTAATCAAGGTAACTAATTACGACATTCATACTTGCCTCCACAAACAAAAAGCCACTTAGGACAATGCCACAGCAACACGTAGCCAGGCACAGCTAGTAATAACATAAAAGTCAACGTATGTAAGTATGCATGTGTGTCTTTCTGTCTGTCTGTATCACAAAGGCTCTTGCTAGGTGAAGTGGCCCTCTGTGATGTCATTGGGAAAGCTGATATGTATATAAGGGGAGGGAAGGGAATAATAGAATTACAGAGTTGGAAGAGACCTGGTGGGCCATCCAGTCCAACCCCATTCTTCCAAGAAGCAGGGAAAGTACATTCAAAGCACCCCCAACAGATGGCCATCAGCCTCTGCTTTTTCTGCATGTCAGGGGTGACTTGAGAAACTGCAAGTCGCTTCTGGTGTGAGAGAATTGGCCTTCCTGAAATCCAGATACGCTCCATCCACGGCGTTCCTGGTATCTACACAGCTTGTAACTCTATCAAGAATAGACATCAGATTAGTCTGGCATCACTTGTTTTGATGATGATGATGATGATGATGATGATGATGATGATGATGGCTATTATTATTATTGCTATTATTAATGTACAGTAGAGTCTCACTTATCCAATATAAACGGGCCAGCAGAATGTTGGATAAGCGAATATGTTGGATAAAAAGGAGGGATTAAGGAAAAGCCTATTAAACATCAAATTAGGTTATGATTTTACAAATTAAGCACCAAAACATCATGTTATACAACAAATTTGACAGAAAAAGTAATTCAATACACAGTAATGTCATGTTGTAATTACTGTATTTACGAATTTAGCACCAAAATATCAGGATATATTGAAAACATTGACTACAAAAATGCGTTGGATAAACCAGAACGTTGGATAAGCGAGACTCTACTGTATTTGTTACCTGCCTCAAGACTTAAGGCAAGGTACTAGTTAAAATACCTAGATAAAAACACAAACATGTATCTTCAATGACTGATGTGACTTTCCGTGCAATTCCGCAAGCATCTGGGCCCAAAGAGAGAGCAATGCCATGTATATAAATAATATAATTTCCATTTGCCAACTCTTAAACCAGAAGATGCTCTTGGAGCGAAATGCGTAGGCTCATTTCTTGGGTTCTTCTGCCATCTAGCGACATCCTGTCTCATTGCTTCCCAAAATTAAAAAAAAAAAAACTATTGAAGATATTGAATCCAGTCCTTGAGCCTTAGTTTTGGGAGCCCTGACTGAAGTGAATGCTTTTCTGGACTGGGCTCATAACAAAGCGCTTTCTTGATCTGGTCTAGATTTCACCTATTCTGGCCGTGAAATTATGGGAAAACGTCCAAAATATTTGGTGAGCACCAAGTTGGGAGTGAATAGACTCTTTTGACGGTATCAAAACCCACCGAAAGATCCAACCAAACCACGAGGAACCCATAAAGCAGTGGTTCTCAATCTATGGGTCCCCAGATGTTTTGGCCTCCAACTCCAAGGCAAATAGGATTGTCTTTGTCCAACATCTGGGCCTGAAAATAAGTATCTAGAACAGTGATGGCCAACCTATGACACGCATGCAGATTGATTGGATGACTATGTCTTTTGTGGCCAAATTTGGTGTGATTTGGTCCAGTGGTTTTGTTGTTTACTCCATGAGAATTATGCACATTACATTTATATATATAATTTCTATTATTATTCTATTATTATTGTAATATATTATTATATTATTACTATTATATTATTATTATATTATTCATTATTCATGACTACATTGAAACTAGAATAGAGAGAAATCAGCGTGGAAACTGCAAGAGGTACCATAGATTGTTGTACATGGAAATTACGGTAGTAAATAGTTTTTGATTTATTGAATACAGTTATATATTACAATGATATATTTTTGTTATTTAAACTATACATATTGCGAAATTATGGTTTTTTTTCTCGAAGTGACACACCACCAAAGTCATGCTAGGTTTTTTGGTGAATTTTTTTTTCATATACAGTAGAGTCTCACTTATCCAACACTCGCTTATCCAACATTCTGGATTATCCAACGCATTTTTGGAGTCAATTTTTTCAATACATCATGATATTTTGGTGCTAAATTCGTAAATACAGTAATGACTACATAGCATTACTGTGTATTGAACTACTTTTTCTGTCAAATTTGTTGTATAACATGATGTTTTGGTGCTTAATTTGTAAAATCATAACCTAATTTAATGTTTAATAGGCTTTTTCTTAATCGCTCCTTATTATCCAACATATTCGCTTATTCAACGTTCTCCCGGCCCATTTACGTTGGATAAGTGAGACTCTACTGTATAATGTTTATTTATTTTCATTCATTCAAATATACATACATTGCAGGTGTTTGTTGCATACAGTGCCATACTTTCATCTATTAGTCTTTCATAATCATTTCTCAGACAATATATTTTCAATAAGGGGTCACAGGCTTCTATTTGTATAGTACAGTAGAGTCTCACTTATCCAACGTTCTGGATTATCCAACGCATTTTTGTAGTCAATGTTTTTAATATATCGTGATATATTTTGGTGCTAAATTTGTAAATACAGTAATTACAACATAGCATTACTGCGTAATGAACTACTTTTTCTATCAAATTTGTTGTATAACATAATGTTTTGGTGCTTAATTTGTAAAATCATAACCTATTTTGATGTTTAATAGGCTTTTTATTAATCTCTCCTTATTATCCAACATATTCAATTATCCAATGTTCTGCCGTCCCGTTTATGTTGGATAAGTGGGACTCTACTGTACATATAAAAATATTATACGTTCCAACTTTATATCCGTTTCCTCCTTGCCTTCAGTCTATTAGCTTCCTCTATGTACATTTTGAGATTAATTTTACATTGAAATGTTGGATCATTGGTTGCCATTCATTTTTGGTGAATTTTGACACACCAAGCACAAAAGGTTGCCCATCATTGATCTAGAAGATGCTCCAAAAAGGGGATCTTGGAGACCAAGTGGCAAAGATATGATCGAGGAAGAAGTTGATGTCCTTTTCCTGTGACTTCTTGTTCATTTGTTGTTATAACAGAAGGTGTTTTCTAGGCCAGGATAAGACAACGTCCTATATTAGACTCAGACTGAAACTTGACCCAATCTTGCTCATCTTGCATTTCAATCCGTTTTAATCTGTCCGCACTTTATGCACCTTTTACCACTGAGTTGCTTGGATCTTTGGACTGTAATCAAGTTTTATTTAATGAATTTTTATTGCAAGCATTTATAAGAATGTGGTTTACAATGACAAGACAAAGGTTCAACAAAAGAAAACAAAAAAAAACAAAGTGAATACATTCCCCCCAGAAAACCGCATTGGCCAATCTCACAAGAAAGGTAGAAGAAAGAAAAAAAAAACAAGAGAAAAATAGACAAAAATACAATAACTTACATAACCAAAACACACATCTGTTAAAATCGACTTCCATCTATTATATGGTGTTCCTTATATTGTTTCTTTGGTACTACTAATACCATTCTATCTCCTATCCTGGTTCTGCGTCTTTTCTTCATCCTTTATTCTGAGACAGTATTGTTGCCCCTCATACTCATCTAAAAATTCTTTGTATTATTAAAGATTACGACACATTTATTAAATTATAACTTTACATTTTTCATTTCTTAAATAATTTTTTATCGCTTCCCAATCTGTCTGTTTTTTTGGTTTACCCTGAGTGTTTGATAATAGATACGTTAATTTATCCATGTTCATAATTTCCAGGATTTTATTAAACCAACAATTTATATCCGTTCTGTTTTTCGTCCTCCATTCTTTTGCGTAGGTTATTCTCGCGGCCGTTGTTAAATAATTAAATAAAATTTCTTTGTTCCTTTCTTTTACGTCCAGCATCCCTAATAAGAAGAACTTCGGGTCTAGGCTGATCTTAATTGATAAAATCTTATGTATTCTTTGATGTATTTCTGTAATCAAGTTTTGATTTGATAACGAAAGATCCAGTTTTCCCCTTGACATTAAGTCTTAAGCCATAGAGCTGCCGTTGTCCATACATGCCTCCTAGGTCATTCTGCATGGAGCGCCATACTTTCCCACCAAAACAGTACCTATTGATCTACTCACGTTTGCATGTTTCGGACTGCTAGGTTGGCAGAAGCTGGGGCTAACAACGGGAGCTCACACCGTTCGCGGATTTGAACCGCCGGTCTTCTGAAGCTTAGTAGTTTAACCCACTACACCATTTATTTAACAAGTATTTACTATATAATTTTGAGTCAAGGTCAAAAAGATGAATAATAGGTTGGTAATTATTGAGGTCTTGCTTATCGCTCTTCTTGTGAATAGGGACCACTAGGCTCTGTTTCTAACCTGCTGGAAAAATTCCTGTATTATTGATACTCGGGCTAATATCTGGGCCCACCACTTGGGAAAATATTTGAATATTTTGGGAGTTTTTTGCTGGAGCTTTGCTCAGGGCAAGAGTTGTCATCAAGCTTTTCGTCTCTGACACAGACACAGGAAGCCAATACGGCAAACAACATTTACCAGTCTGACCAAATTCATACCAGTACAAATTATATCCCCAAACTGCTTCTCTTTCCTTTTCGTTACAGCGAGTGCTTGTTGTTTCCATTGCTTTCTAACATATATGCATATTTATTCTGTTTTTAAAGCGCCGGTATTGTTCCATTATCTAGGCGAAGGCCACTAGGTGGCTCTAGAGAGATAAATATAGTACAGTAGAGTCTCACTTATCCAACATAAACAGGCCGGCATAAATTGGATAATAAGGAGGGATTAAGGAAAAGTCTATTAAACATGAAATTACATTATGATTTTACAAATTAAGCACCAAAACATCATGTTTAACAACAAATTTGTCAGAAAAAGCAGTTCAATACACAGCAATGTTATGTAGTAATTACTGTATTTACGAATTTAGCACCAAAACATCACAATGTATTGAAAAGATTGACTATAAAAACATTGAGTACTAAAAGGCAGACTGCGTTGGATAATCCAGAATGTTGGATAAGTGAGACTCTACTGTACATGGGGTGGAGGGTGGGTTGAAGGCGGAGAACCATTTCCCCCTGTTTCCCTGTTATTCCCCCCACAAATATCCCTGTCGTGAGAATATTGTTTATGATATGGGAAGTATTTATTTATTTATCATATCATGCAGCCTTCCAAGTCGCCCTTTCTTCTATGTGCCTAAGAGGGAGTCTCTCATCCCATCTCAGCCACTTATTGAGGTTCCGGGTTTTAACCTGCCACTTTTGGACTCTCGCTTGCTGAGGTGTTACTGCAAGTATCTCTGTAGATGTTAGGAAGCTGTTTCTTGATTTAAGGCATTGGCACATTGGAACTCCCACTGATGATGGATCTGGACCAAACTTGGCACACAGACCCGTCATGATCAACATATAATATTGGAGGGTTTCAGGGATTGATCCTGTTGGGAGTTGTAGTTCACCCACATCCAGAGAACACTGGGATTCCCAGGTGAAGATGGATCTGGACCAAACTTGACACAGAGACCCATCATGATCAACAGAAAATATTGGAGGGTTTTGGAGATTGATCCCGTATGTTGGGAGTTGTAGTTCACCCACATCCAGAGAACACTGGACCAAACTTGGCACAGAGACCCATCATGACCAAAAGAAAATATTGGAGGGTTTTGGAGATTGATCCCGGATGTTGGGAGTTGTAGTTCACCCACATCCAGAGAACACTGGACCAAACTTGGCACAGGGACCCATCATGACCAAAAGAAAATATTGGAGGGTTTTGGAGATTGATCCCGGATGTTGGGAGTTGTAGTTCACCCACATCCAGAGAACACTGGACCAAACTTGGCACAGGGACCCATCATGACCAAAAGAAAATATTGGAGGGTTTTGGAGATTGATCCCGGATGTTGGGAGTTGTAGTTCACCCACATCCAGAGAACACTGGACCAAACTTGGCACAGAGACCCATCATGACCAAAAGAAAATATTGGAGGGTTTTGGAGATTGATCCCGGATGTTGGGAGTTGTAGTTCACCCACATCCAGAGAACACTGGACCAAACTTGGCACAGAGACCCATCATGACCAAAAGAAAATATTGGAGGGTTTTGGAGATTGATCCCGTATGTTGGGAGTTGTAGTTCACCCACATCCAGAGAACACTAGGACATCCCACTGCGAAGGAAATCCAATGTTGGGCATAAGGAGGTTAGGACTTAAGACATGTTGTTGGCATGCGCCTTGAAGTTGTTTCTAATTTATGGCAATCTCACGATGAGTTTTCTGGGGCCGAGTGTCAAGCTCGATCGGTGAATTGCGCCCCAGTTGAATGTGCCATAGCCCAACGCTCAAGCCATTATTTTGACTGAGTTTGATATCTTCCTCTGTTATGGATTTGAGAGATATTCATCTCTTCTCTCACTCTCCGAGTAACTAATACCAAATGGAGGGATATAACCAGCCACCTGGCTCCTTGCCATGGCAAAGCGGTAAACAGAGTCTCATTTCAATAACATAATAGCTATAGGGAAAGTGGGTCCCTTCCGCTCTCAGCCATGTGCACGCAGAGTTTGGGGAGGGAATCGGCAAGAAGGGCTTGGGTGCCATCGTTTCCATTGCTATAAGGCAGCTGCTGCTAAGCCATATGGCTTCTCAGAGACAGGGCTGCCAAGACAAAAGGAAAGCGAGGCGGGAATGCAAAGCAGAACATATACTCCGTCTTCCTAGCATCCACATCATAGAATTAAAGCAGACTGACACCACTTCAACTGGGGTGCCATAAAGAGGATTCCGTCCTGGGCCTTTCAGGGCTGTGCAAGATCTACTGTACAAAACTACTAACGGGACTTAAATCTATATACAGTAGAGTCTCACTTATCCAACACTCGCTTATCCAACATTCTGGATTATCCAACGCATTTTTGGAGTCAATTTTTTCAATACATCATGATATTTTGGTGCTAAATTCGTAAATACAGTAATGACTACATAGCATTACTGTGTATTGAACTACTTTTTCTGTCAAATTTGTTGTATAACATGATGTTTTGGTGCTTAATTTGTAAAATCATAACCTAATTTAATGTTTAATAGGCTTTTTCTTAATCGCTCTTTATTATCCAACATATTCGCTTATTCAACGTTCTCCCGGCCCATTTACGTTGGATAAGTGAGACTCTACTGTATATATAAGAGTGATGGAGTCAGGGCACCGGACAAAACAACAAAACTACAGGCCCCCCCAACCTCGAAATTTGACAACACAACCCATCATCCACGGCTCTAGGTTGATACAACAAAAACAAAAGAAAAATAAAGGCCTAATTAGAGGGAGAGCAATAATTGTTTTTATCCAATTGCTGCCAGTTTGAAAGCTAAGCTCCGCCCACTTGGTCTCCTAGCAACCTACTCAGCCCAGGGGACAGGCACAGTTAGGCCTCACTTAGGCCTTTTCCACAGATTATCTGATTTTAACTGGATTATATGACAGTGTAGACTCAAGGCCCTTCCACACAGCTATATAAACACATTTATAATCTTATAGTATCTGCTTTGAACTGAATTACCTTGAGTCCACACTGCCAGATAATTCACTTCAGTGTGCATTTTATCCAGCTGTGTAGAAGGAGCCTCATATAATCCAGTTCTAAGCAGATAATATAAGATTATAAATATACAGTAGAGTCTTACTTATCCAACATAAACAGGCCGGCAGAACGTTGGATAAGTGAATATGTTGGATAATAAGAAGGGGTTCAGAAAAAGCCTATTAAACATCAAATTACATAATGATTATACAAATTATGCACCAAACATCACAATCCAAGCATTCACAACACATGGGCAACGTATAAATACTATACAATACTACACAGGGACATAGACCCCCTCTACCCTCACCACTTTCACAGTACACAAACAACCAAATGCATACTAAACATAAAGACAACCATACAACAGACATTCAATACCACCACTGCCTCAACAAGTTCTCACCAACACCACCAGACAACGCCACAGCAACACGTGGCCGGGCACAGCTAGTACTGTATATATGAGTGAAGACAAAAATTCTGACTATATGTATATTCTCTGTTAGGGAAAAAACGGCACTATTGGATATTGTACCATTATATATCCTTGTTCAGCTATTCATTTCTAGATTAAATGGTCTTATATGTTTTTAGTACTGTATAACACTATTGTGTATAACAGTTGACTACAGTACTTGTTGTTTTGCTTTTTGGTAAAGTAGAGTCTCACTTATCCAACGTTCTGGATTATCCAACACATTTTTGTAGTCGATGTTTTTAATCAATCGTGATATTTTGGTGCTAAATTCGTAAATACAGTAATTACTACATAGCATTACTGAGTATTGAACTACTTTTTCTGTCAAATTTGTTGTAGAACATGATGTTTGGGTGCTTAATTTGTAAAATCGTAACCTAATTTGATGTTTAATAGGCTTTTCCTATTACTGTATTTACAATTTTAGCACCAAAATATCACAATGTATTGAAAACATTGACTACAAAAATGCGTTGGATAATTCAGAACGTTGGATAAGCGAATGTTGGATAAGTGAGACTCTACTGTACCTGTTTTTATTTGTGAAATTTCCCACCCTCGGCTTATACTGGAGTCAATGTTTCCCCAGTTTTTTATTGTGATAAAATTAGGTGCCTCGGCTTATATTCGGGTCGGCTTATACTCGAGTATATATGGTACTTGCTTATCCAATGTTCTGCCGGCCCGTTTATGTTGGATAAGTGAGACTCTACTGTATTTGTTACAGATATCTGTGCCTCTTGGATGTGTGAGAGAGATGTTCAGCAGTGGAACTCTCTGTCTTGGAGTGTGGTGGAGGCTTTGAAATAGAGGCAGAAGGCCATCTGTCAGGGGTGCTTTGAATGCCATTTTCCTGCTTCTCGGACTGGATGGCCCACCAAGTCTCTCCCAACTCTGATTCCATGAAAAGCCCAGACAACATAAAGTGGTCTTTTGCCACTTATGAAAGAAGCGGAGGCTGCTGGCCTTGGTTTTGAATTACCCCCCTTCCCGCCCCCCGGTTGTATTTTCCGATCTGTCGTTCCCTTGGTGAATCCGGCTTCGCTCCAGCCCCTCTTGTGTGGGCGAGCGCAGAAATCTGACCGCAGCTGTTCTGCCAGAGGTAAACAAGTATTGTAATTAATGAAATTGCATTTATATAATGCCATACCATCTGAGGGGGCTTCTCTAACTCTGTTGTGCAGAAGTTTTGAGCATCAAGACATAAACCACTTTCCTTGTTGCCTTTAAAGAAGCCTGTGCTCCAGAGCTATTGCTACAGGGCTGAGCCCCCCCCCCCCCCCCGGGTTGTGTCTGGGTCTACACTGCATGATAGGGTCAATGTGGACCCATATACTGCACCGAACTGCATTGTGTTGTAAGACAATTACCTTCATGTGCGTAGCAAACAAAGAATGTATACCTTTGGCTTATCTAAAATTGACCAATGACTGAGGGCCTTCCTCACCTTCCACACCCACTTGGCATAAGTGATACCAGTGACCTCACTTGTTGATTTCAAGCTAACGTTTGGTCTTGGAACTTTCTGGAGAAAGGCACCAGCTCACAGGAAGGGAGGAGCACATGCAGAGGCAAAGCCACATAGGCAAAAGTTGACTATTTTCTGGCTTATGGTCCCTTCAATGTGACTCTGTTCTGACCATTTTGTAAATGTTTTCAATACATCGTGATATTTTGGTGCTAAATTCATAAATATAGTAATTACAACGTAACATTACTGCGTATTGAACTGCTTTTTCGGTCAAACTTGTTGTAAAACAGTGAGACTCTACTGTAATTACTACATAGCATTACTGAACATTATTGCATTATTATAGCATTATTGAACTGCTTTTTCTGTCAAATTTGTTGTCTAACATGATGTTTTGGTGCTTAATTTGTAAAATCGAAGCCTAATTTGATGTTTAATAGGCTTTTCCTTAATCCCTCCTTATTATCCAAGATATTTGCTTATCCAACGTTCTGCCGGCCCGTTTATGTTGGATAAGTGAGACTCAACAGTATTTTCTGCCTTGAGATCCTGGGTTCTATGGCTGTGTGAAAGGACCCTGAGGGATGTTGTATGTTTTCCGGGCTGTCTGCCCATGTTCCAGAAGCATTCTTTCCTGACGTTTCGCCCACATCTATGGCAGGCATCCTCAGAGGTTGTGAGGTATGGAGAAACTAAACAAGGAAGGTAAAAATATATATCTGTGGAGAGTCCAGGCCAGGGGTCCACAAACTTTTTAAGTGGAGGGCCGATTCATGGTCCCTCAGATTGTTGAGGGGCCGAATTATCATTTGAAAAAAAAAAAAACGAACAAATTCCTATGCTCACTGCACATGTCTTATTTGTAGTGCAAATAAATAAATAAATAAATAAATAAACCCCAGCAACAATTACTTATTTATTTATTTACTACATTTCTACCCCACCCTCTCCCACCCCGAAGGGGACTCAGAGAGGCTTACAAGTTGTATGTACATACAATATATTATATTACTAGCATAGCACAATATTAGCATTAGATATTACTATATTGTACTATACCATTATACCGTAATATTATTAGGAATATTACATTTAATATATAATATATAATTAATATTATTATATTATACAATATTATTATATTGTATTATTATTATTAGCCACCTTGAGTCCCCTATTGGGTGAGAAGGGCGGGGCAGATATACTGTAATAAATAAATAAATATTATATTGTATTACATTATAATATTGGATATATACACAATATATTATATTATTACCATATCATTCATTTACAATACAGTAGAGTCTCACTTATCCAAGCTAAACGGGCCGGCAGAAGCTTGGATAAGCGAATATCTTGGATCATAAGGAGGGATGAAGGAGCAGCCTATTAAACATCAAATTAGGTTATGATTTTACAAATTAAGCACCAAAACATCATGTTATAAAACAAATTTGACAGAAAAAGTAGTAATGTTATGTTGTAATTACTGTATTTACGAATTTAGCACCAAAATATCACGATGTATTGAACACATTGACTACAAAAATGCCTTGGATAATCCAGAAGCTTGGATAAGCGAGGCTTGGATAAGTGAGACTCTACTGTAATTACTGTATTTACGAATTTAGCACCAAAATATCCCGATGTATTGAAAACACTGACTACAAAAATGCCTTGGATGATCCAGAAACTTGGATAAGCGAGGCTTGGATAAGTGAGACTCTAGTGTAATTAATGTATTTATGAATTTAGCACCAAAATATCACGATGTATTGAAAACATTGACTACAAAAATGCCTTGGATAATCCAGAAACTTGGATAAGCGAGGCTTGGATAAGTGAGACTCTAGTGTAATTAATTTATTTACGAATTTAGCACCAAAATATCACGATGTATTGAAAACATTGACTACAAAAATGCCTTGGATAATCCAGAAACTTGGATAAGCGAGGCTTGGATAAGTGAGACTCTAGTGTAATTAATTTATTTACGAATTTAGCACCAAAATATCACGATGTATTGAAAACATTGACTACAAAAATGCCTTGGATAATCCAGAAGCTTGGATAAGCGAGGCTTGGATAAGTGAGACTCTACTGTATACCTGTGGAGAGTCCAGGCCAGGGGTCCCCAAACTAAGGCCCGGGGGCCGGATGCGGCCCTCCGAGGTCATTTACCTGGCCCCCGCCCTCAGTTTTATAATATAATATATTGTATATACATATAATGTTGATAATAATATTATAATGTAATACAATATAACACTAATAATAATACCATATAATAATATTAATTATATATTCTATATTACATATAATGTTACTAATAATATTACAGTACAGTGGTATAGTTCAATATAGTAATATATAATGCTAATATTGTGCTATGCTAATAATATAATATATTGTATGTACATATAATTTGTAAGCCACTCTGAATCCCCTTTGGGGTGAGAAGGGTGTGATACAAATGTAGTAAATAAATGCAGTAAATAAATAATAAATAAATTTTAGGCTCACCCAAAATCTGAAATGACTTGAAGGCATACAACAACAACAACAACCCTAATTAACTTGACTATCTCATTGGCCAGAAGCAGGAGCACACTTCCCATTGAAATCCTGATAAATATATGTTGGTTAAAATTGTTTTTATTTTTAAATATTGTATTGTTCTTTCATTGTTCTTGTTGTTGTTGTTGTTTTTGCACTACAAATAAGAGAAAGGCAGTATGCATCGGAATTTGTTTGTATTTTTTTCAAATGATAATCCTGAAGGATTGTGGACCGGCCCTCGGCTTAAAAAGTTTGAGGACCCCTGGTCCAGGCCCTGAGGGAGTTTGTGTATTTCTGAGGGTTGGAGAGAGACCAGGCGGCGGTCGAGCCCAAGTCGGAAAATAGGGGGGGACCTTTTCAGAATGGGCTGCTCCCATTTTGAACGGAGCCTTTTTGAACGGAGCCGGCCCTCTCGGAGAGTAAAAAAAAGGGACGTCTCTCGTTTCTGGCTCCTGCCGGTCTCTTAATGCTAGGATGTTTCATTCCCCGTCCACGAGATTCTGCCCTCCCCCCCGGGGCCGCGCTTGGTACGGCCCATCTCTCTCCCTGCCGCCGATTGGTCGCGTCCGGCCTCCAGGAAGCAGGGCCTGGGACCGCCTGGTCCGCAGCAGCCGCCGCCGCGATGCATTGTGGGGCAGCGGCAGCAGATCCAAGATGGCGGCCAGCAGGAGGCTGATGAAGGTAAGACATCCAGGCGCCGAGGCGGAGGAGGGCCCGAGAGGCCGGCGGGAGGCGAGCGGGCGGCGGGAGAACACGGGGGAGGCTTAAAAGACCGCTTCCCGCGCTGGGCCTCTCCTCCCTCTCGCTTTTTTCGGGCTCATTTTCGCCGCTTCCGCTTCGCCGGCGCCTGAGGGGGGAGGGAGGGAGGGAGGGAGGAGGAGGAGCAGCGACTAGGCCTCAGCGGCGGGCTTTCCTAACGCGGCCTTTCCTTGCTCTCCTCGTGGATGGGCCTCTCCTTGCTCTCCTCAGTCCGGAGTGACTAAGCAAAGGCGGGAGGGAGGAGGGCAGGGCCTGAAAGACCGCCTCTCTCTCTCTCCCTTCCTCCCTCCATCCCTTTGGCTTCCCATCCAAGTCGAATCCCGCTTTCCCCAAATCCTCTGGACCCGAAGCCTGCCTTATTCCCGTTCCTTTTGCATCCACAGTAGAGTCTCACTTATCCAACAGAACGGCAGAACGTTGGATAAGCGAAAATGTTGGGATTAAGGAAAAGCCTATTAAACATCAAATTAGGTTATGATTTTACAAATTAAGTACCAAAACATCACGTTTTTCAACAAATGGTCAGAAAAAGCATAGAATCCTAGAGTTGGAAGAGACCTCACGGGCCATCCAGTCCAACCCCCTGCAAGAAGCAGGAAAATCTCATTCAAAGCACCCCCGACAGATGGCCATCCAGCCTCTGCTTAAAAGCCTCCAAAGAAGGAGCCTCCACCACAGTCCAGGGCAGAGAGAGAGTTCCACTGCTGAACAGCTCTCACATCTTCCTGATGTTCAGGTGGAATCTCCTTTCCTGTAGTTTGAAGCCATTGTTCCGCGTCCTAGTCTGCAGGGCAGCAGAAAACAAGCTTGCTCCCTCCTCCCTATGACTTCCCCTCACATATTTGTCTCATCTCAGCCTTCTCTTCTGCAGGCTAAACATACCCAGCTCTTTAAGCTGCTCCTCATAGGGTTTGTTCAATAAATGGTAACATTATGTACTCCACAGGGCCCCTGGTGGCACAGTGTGTTAAAGCGCTGAGCTGCTGAACTTGTGGATCAAAAGGTCCCAGGTTCAAATCCCGGGAGCGGAATTAGCCCCAGCTCCTGCCAACCTAGCAGTTCGAAAACATGCAAAATGTGAGTAGATCAATAGGTACCGCTCCGGTGGGAAGGTAATGGCGCTCCATGCAGTCATGCCGGCCACATGACCTGGAGATGTCTATGGACAACGCCGGCTCTTCGGCTTAGAAATGGAGATGAGCACCAACCCCCAGAGTCGGTCACGACTGGACTTAACATCAGGGGAAACCTTTACCTTTACTATGTACTCCACTGGCTGCCGATTAGCTACCGAGCACGATTTAAAGTGCTGGCTTTAGCCTTTAAAGCTCTAAACGGTTCCGGCCCAGCTTACTTGTCCAAACGTGTCTCCCTCTATGACCTACCATGTAATTTAAGATCTTCAGGGAAGGCCCTGCTATCGGTACCGCCAGCCTCACAGGTGCGGCTGACGGGGACGAGAGACAGGGCCTTCTCAGTGGTGGCTCCTCGGCTGTGGAACTCCCTCCCTAGTGACATTCGGCAGGCTCCATCCCTTTTGAGTTTTAGAAAGAAAGTGAAGACCTGGCTAGGTGAGCAAGCGTTCAAAGGTTGGCTTCGACTCAGTCTGGACTAAGGTTTATCTAAAAGGTTTTTGTGGATGAATGGCTCAAGTATTTGGTATTGTTTTAAATCTGTATTTAATAGCTTATGTTTTTATTCTTTTATATTGTTGTGTATTGGCATCTAGTTTTGTAAGCCGCCCTGAGTCCCTTCGGGTGAGAAGGGCGGGATAGAAATGATGGAAATAAATAAATAAAATAATAGTAATTACTGTATTTATGAATTCAGCACCAAAACATCGCAATGTATTGAAAACTTTGACTACAAAAACATTGGCTACTAACAAATTGACTACAAATAAAGATAGAATTGCATAAAATGAACTTAGAGTAACAACGTTGTCAGAAATTAAATGCATAAAAAGTTCAAAGCAGAGGGATTTTCTGCCTTGATATTCTGGGTTATATGGCTGTGTGGAAGGGCCCTGAAATAACCTTTGGGCCTATTGAGCCACCAGAAAGCAATGGGCTCACAATGCGGCATAGATTGCTAGCTTGAAGGGAGTTCTAGATCCAATCTTGTCCATATTTTGGTGCCTGAAGCAACCTTTGGGCCCATTGAGCCACCAGGAAGCAGTGGGGTCACACTCTCAGCCACGAAATGCACCAATGCTGCATAGATGCCTAGTCTTAAGGGAGTTCTAAATTAAATCGTGTCAATATTTTGGTGCCTGAAACAACCTTTGTGCTCACTGAGCCACCAGGAAGCAGTGGGGTCATGCTCTCAGCCATGAAATGCACCAATGCTGCATAGACACCTAGCCTGAACAGAGTTCTTGGGCCCTTCCACACTGCCTTTTATCCCATGATCAGATCCCAGATTATCTGCTTTAAACTGGAATATATGAGTCTCCACTACCAGACAACCTGGGATCAAATCCTGGGATATAGGAGCAGTGTGGAAAGGCCTTAGATCCAGTCTTGTAAATATTTTGGTGCCTGAAACAACCTTTGAGGCCATTAAGCCACCAAAAGCAGTGTGGTCACACTCTCGGCCACAAAATGCACTGATGCTGCATAGACACCTAGTCTGAAAGGAGTTTGGGGCCTTTCTTTGAAATATTTCAGAGCCTGAAATAACACTTGGATCCCTCAATCATTTAGGAAGCAGAAGGGTCACTCTCCAGGGCACGCTTATACTGTAGAATGAATGTGGTTTGACTCCACTTCAACAGCCATGGTTCAATGGTATGAAATTCCAAGAGTTGTAGTTTTGGCAAGGTCTTTTGCCTCTGCCCAAGAAGGCTGGCGCCTCACCATACTACATTGTGAGATAGGGTTCAGGTGGCATCAAAACGGCGTTTGTTCGACAGTGTAGATTATCCAAGGTCAAAGAAGACCCGACAACAGTTCATGCCAGACAAGGTGCATCTACACTGTCGAATGTGGACACCAGTTGGAACAGCCATGGCTCCTAAGAGTTGTAATTTTACAAGGTATTTAGGGGTTTTCTACCAACAGCGCGAATACAACTCCCAGCACTCCATACACTTGAACCAGGGTAGTTGAAGTGGGATCAAACAGCATTCATTTGACATGTAGATCAGTGGTTCCCAAGCTTTTTAGCCTTCAGTTCCCAGAATTCCTGCCAGTTGGTCAAGCTGGCTTTTGGGAGTTGAAGGACCACAGGTTGGGAACCACTGGTGTAGATGGACCCTTTGAACCATTTTGGAGCATTTTGGATTTCCGGATGAGAGAGGCCGTGTGCCACAAAAAGAAGCTTTTGGGGAGTTGGCCCTTCCTGGCAGTCAGAAGGTGCTGTGCCTCTTACTGCTGCATACATTTAGTCTTCCTTGTAGCAAGGCCCTTTATATCTCTTTTTAGAAAGCATTGCTTTTCTGTGTATTGAGTCTGTATCCCATGTTGGCCCCAAAGTGAGATGCTAGTTTGAGGAAGCAGAGACTGGATTCAGACGGCACTCCAAGCCTTTCTCTTCCAGTGTTCTCATACAGCTTTTGGAGTTTCCACCTTGGCTTTTTCAGATAGAAGTGCTCCTTCAAAAGGGGTTGCTTTTATTGAATGTGGGGGTAATGGGAGAAAAACCACAGGAACTGCCCTTACAGGGAGTTATACGTAGTCTTATGTAGGTCCCGAAAACCTTGTGTCACACACAAGTGGTATAAGCCTTCACTGAAGATAAATCCCCTCCATTCAGTGGGGCTTACTTTCATCAAACAGCCGCTCTATACTGGGAGTGAGTTTGATTCCACCAGCCAGAAGATAGTGGACAGATTTGTCTCTCAAGGGGCTTGATTTTGTATAGCGTGCTCTTCTTTCTGGGATAAGAACTGGGGGCATCTTTTCTCTGAGGGAACTGTTCGAGAGCTGTGAACTTTGACTTGCAGTGAAGGCTGTTCCATATAATAAGCCTCTTCAGTTTCTATTTCCTGGTTCCTCAGACTGATAAAAAGATGGCTTTTCTGTCTCTTCTGCCATAACGGATTGCACAAAATTGCAAGCAAGGCTGCAGTTCTCCTGTGACATTGACTTTTCAAAAGCTGGGGCTACTTTTGCTTAAATCTATTTTAGGACCATCCTAGAAGAGGCATTTCTCCTTCTCTCTTTGACTAGGAGGAGTGTGTCTTCTGAAATACATAACATGATAGGCCTATCATCTAAACAAAACCAAGCATGCTTTTTTGCTTGAAAGCCCTCTATTCTTATTTCTACGGATACGTAATTGATTGATTTTTTTAAAGATTCGTTTCCAAACCAAATTTTCTTACAGTTGGATGACAGATCTCGGTAGAATTCTGAACATGTTTAGTGAATAGGGTTTGCTTGCCCAGACTTCTAGAGTCCTGAATTCAATAATAGTGTTATTTATAAATTGTTTTTAATTCTTAGGCTTGACTTGAGTTTTGAAATGGAACATTTCCCCATCTAGACTAGACAAGAAGGGACTGAGCCGCTCCTGAAATGATTTGGCAAAATTGGACTACCAAGACTGTTATGTAGGAGCTTCCTCAGGAATGATCAGTCAAAAGTGTACTAAATGATCAAGCGCTGATACATATTAAAATAATCATTGTCATTGACCCTTCTTGGGAATAATAAAGACTGACTGTAGTCTTTTTTGTGCACATATACTTGGGAATAGCTTACCCTGAGCACACGGAGAACACTTTATGCTTGTAAGAGTCTTCACGTTTAAGGATGTTGCAGTGATAACGGCTCAGAAAAGTAACTTCTCCCCCTGGAAGTAGGCAGAATAAAGAATAATTTACCCACGGTTGTTAACCCCCACCTGAAAACAAGCTCTGAGGTCTCTGTGACTTATGGGAGCCTTGCTTAATGGTGTGAAATAAAAATTAATGCTTTCATGTTTCCAAAAATTAATAATAACACGTCCTGTCTTATTTTATACTTTCCCCTTTATTACAGTCTCTTCCTGTGGTGTTGATAATGCCATAATGACAGCCTTGTGGAGTTCTAAGAGAGCAACAGTAATTCTGAGGAACAACAGGGATGATTGTTTCTTAAACAACTCTGCTGTTCTATTCTTAATCACTGTGTCCGGTGATTTGCATGTTTGAAATAAATGGAATGCATTCCTTAATACAATTAAATTTAAGTGGCAAAAAAGGTGCTTACAGATAGGCGTTAATCTGCAAACCACAATGTTCAGGGCTTTGTGCGTATTAACCCAAAACAGACTTAGGGTGGTGAGTTAGACACCCACTTTGCCATATTGGTGTATTAGACCAGCACAACTTGCTGTCAGAATAACCTATTTGCTGTGTAGGTGCTAAATAAGCTGTCTGGAGGATTTCCAACCCAACGTTTGGCTGTGACGCTGCCCCTGATGCTAATAATATCATGTACAAAATACTCCCACATCTTGTGTATCCATTTTTGTGTTATGTCACTGCCCATGCATAGCCATTTGCTGCGGCAAAGGAGCTGGCATGCCTAGCATTTCCTGGCTGGAGACAACCAAGAAAGAAGGCTGATCTTCACTGAAAAGGAAAGTGAAAGCGAACATTCTTCCATACTAGTACTGTAACTGAAAAGTTGCTTGCTGCCATTGGTAATTTAATATCCTCGTGCTAGAACAGATATATGCACGAGGTTTTAACTTAACTGCCTTCTGATCTGTGTGCAATTTTTTTTGCAGATATTAAATTGCCAATTGTATTGCTCAATGTGTCGCACCTCAGCACTGGTTCACTTTGCTCCAACACACAAACTCCACCACAGCAGGCTTAAGTCTTTTCCGGTTATTGAAGAAAGATAGCAAAACTTATTAAAAAGCAGAAAAATAAGTAAAAACCAATTGCAAGTGCAGTCAAACACAGTTCAATGATTTTGTAGATATTAGTCCAAAATCCCAAAAATAGCACAGTAAATCCAAGGTAACATGAATACATAAGCTTCAAAAGTAATCCAAACACAGATTCTAGGCATGAGACGAGGCAAGAGTTGATTCTCCAAAAGCCAGGTTGCTCTGACTGGAATCGTTCCCAAATTGCATATCTTTTAACCCTCCTTACAAGACATAAACACATTATTGTGCACTCTTGTTTTCTCCCTGTTTGCCTTCAATTCTCACACTACGATGGAGGCCTGACCTCAACTTTAATCTGGAATCTCTGTCTAACAAGCATTCATCCCTCTCACTCCCATCTGAGCTCTGTTGACAATTTTCAGACTCCTGTAGAAGGGCATCCTTATCTTTGCTCGACTGAGAACTTTCCACATTCCCTTCCGTCTGTTTTCCCAAGCCATCCTCAGCTCCCGAATCCACCTGCCTTTCTGAGTCAACAACATTCCCTAGAATAAACTCCACATTCCCAGGGACAAACTGCTGTTCCCCAAATCCCCTTTCTTCATCATCAGACTGAACCACAACACAATGCCTCTATGATTAAGGCTGATGTAGCATTTATTTCAGTGGGAGCTTTGTGGAGTCATACCAGGGCTGTATCCTCTATCTGAGTCTGAGTCATGTGCCCGTTAGGAAATTCCCTGCCAACTTGCTTCTTACTCCTAGGAACATCACTGGGCTCATGTTAGGTCTTGATCTGGAAGGGATCAGCTGGCATCACATAATCTGTGAAAGGAATATCACTCTGCCTTTCATCAAACGATATTTTGTGCTTGAAGTCACTTCTAGCTCATTGTAACCCTAAGGCAAAGATATCACGGGGTTGTCTTGACCAGATTTCCTCTGAGGATGAGATAATATTACTGGTCCAAGATCTCACAGAGTCCTGCTCTGAAACAACTACATAATGCTGACTGTCCATTGCTGTGGTTTCTCATCCCCAGCCCTGTATTTACTTGGACATTTGAGTTAGGTTAACACTTAAGTTGCATATATCTGCTTTCCCATCTGCTACAGGGGAAATCTTGCTTTCTGTAGTCTGAAATAAACATGCTAGTTTTGTAAGTCAGGAAAATAGTTTCAAGTCCTATTATGTGCAACGTGATGTAGCAGGACTTTATTATGAAGCTGAGTTTTTCGAACAACCTGTCATTACAAACTGTGGTCATATGATGGAGTTTGGAGAATGTATAGCACTGGTAGGGCATATAAATGCAAATTCCCATTCTTCCTGCCCAGTAGTTGGAGAGAAGGAGGGTCATAGCCCAGTAGCCTTTAGACCGCCACTGGCTCCTTATCCCTGCCATAGAGTAAAATATATTTTGAGGTGCTCCATTATTTGAATATAGTGGTTACTTACTGAAATGGGAATTGCATTTTGAAAATATTGACTTGTGGGAACAAGGATTGGTGATAAAGCTTCAGTGGAGATCCCTTTTCCCTATGGTAATAACTTTTCCAGGAGTGAATTTCCCAGTGTGATATACTCACTTGGATGAGCCTCACAGGTGTGCTGTGACAAAGCAGAGAGAGGAATGATGTGGTCCAGTAGCTGGATGACAAGTCTCGGCAGCCCTCACCAGTATGCCCAATGGTGACAAATACTGGGAATTGCAATCTGGCAGTGCAGGGGAAGTAAAGAGCAAACTAGCACCAACCTTGTGTACACTGGATAGCAGCCAGGTAGCCATCCATTCCTGAGGGTGTAAGAAGGGGGTTGCCCTTCTGTTCTGGAGCAGATGGGCCAGAAATAACTTGGCTCTAGCACATGCTTCACCTGGATGCTTACCAAAAAAGAAAAAAATGAATATAAAGGTAATGATCACATAGAACTGTGTCACAAAACCCACAGAGCTAGGATGCTGTACAGAAAATATTTTCTAATACATTGTGTTACATGGCATCAATAATAACATACCCAGTATATCTCTTGTTCTGGCATTATTTTTTAAAATGTAGGTTAAGTTAAATGTAGATGTGTCATTTGTAAATCATATAACTTACAACTTGTTTGTATGTTCTATTATTTTTGTGTAACTATTTTTTTTAATTTTGCTTTTCGGAATACAAATTATTTAAAAATTATATTCAACCAAGCCCGTAGCTGTGGGGGTGGAGGGTACGAGTTCAAAACCCATCCCGATCTCTGAAAATTTTCCAGTTAAAAAACAAACCTGGTTTATTCATGAATTTTAACTGGTTAACCAAATCTCCATGCTAAGTCTATGAGAAGCAAAATTAGAGTTCCTCCAGAACTGCTGCCAACCTAGCAGTTTGAAAACATGCAAATGTGATTAGATCAATAGGTACCGCTCCGGCAGGAAGGTAATGGCGCTCCATGCCGTCATGCCGGCCACATGACCTTAGCGGTGTCTATGGACAAAGCCGGCTCTTCAGCTTAGAAATGGAGATGAGCACCAACCCCCAGAGTCGGTCACGACTGGACTTAACATCAGGGGAAACCTTTACCTTTACCAGAATTGCAAGCACTATCTCAACCATATTTTGATCATTTATTCACGCTATCATTGCATACCTTTCTGCCAATTTACATCGCAAGAGCATCAATAGCTGACATAGTGGAAATGACGATGTTTTGATGTTGGGAATGTTTAATCAACATTTTTGACATGAAGATAATGCAGTCCACCAAACCAACATGCGAATCGGACCCCCCAGGTTAAACTCCAAAAGGAAAACTTAAGTTTAAATAAACTTAGCAAGTTTCCAGGTATATATCAACTGATAATTTGTGGAAACGACCACGTTTTGACATTGAGAATGTTTAATCAACATTTTTGACATGAGAGTTGAACAGTTACAGATTATGTGGTTTCGTTTGTTTTTTACCCCATGTAATTATCTTTTAATAGTTTTTGAAATATCAAAAAACACCTGAACGTAGTCACGTCACTGCTCTTGCTGTTGCCCCTTTCAGAGCTCTTAGGCCCACCTTCTTGAGGTGGAAAAGGATGGCATGAGAGCAGCTGTCTTACTGTGCAATTGTCTGCTAGCTTGAGTTGCTGTTCTGAGACTTAAAGCCCTGTTAGTTGCTGTTAGCGTTTCCTTTCAACTACCTAAACATCTATCAAAGCAACTGAATGTTTTTGAGTTTATGGCAAAAAGGAAAAAGCCAGATATTGAAGACTAGGAAGGCAGCGGATTGAGAACAATTGCAACAGGTAGACCCCAGAACATGCACACCTGGATTGCAGGTGAAAACTGAGAAAATTGTGGAAACTGAGGTGTCTACCACTGGTTTTTCTCCCGGCAATGGACCTTCAAAATAATATATAAAGTGACTCTGACCCCAGGTTTGCAACAGCGCTTTGTAATTTCAAGATTCTTGTTTGATTTTAAAATTCTTAAGAAAGTGTGCTTTGTATGCATTCGTGTTATGTTGCGGGCCACAAAAATCTTCAGTGTTGTTGTTGTTGTTGTTGTTGTTGTTGTTATTATTATTCTACTTTATCCTAAAAAGGTGGTGAGTTCACTGGTATGGGAAAGGAGGGTAAGAGTTTGTTAAGATGTTATAATTGTAAAGTTTCTATTAGTTACTGTACTGTTCGTACTTGGTTTTTGCTTTTTGTTTTGTCATTTATACACAATAATAATTTTAAAGTTCTCAAAAAAAGAGACCAAAGCAGCTAACAACACTAAAATAACAATATGGTATATAATTTTAAACCTAAAAAACACAAACATAGGATTAAATATTGAAACTGTTAAAAAATAAACAGTTTAAACCTATTAACATACCTGGTTGGACTATATGACCCTTGTGGTCTCTTCCAACTCTAGGCTTCTCTGATCTAAAAGCGCTAGTTGTGATTTTGTCAGTTTTAGGGACTAAATCCAGAAGCCATTAGCTAGATTAGCCCAAAACAATAAGCCAGAGTTATGGGGGAGCTTTGCTTATTGTTCCTGCGCGATGTGGCTGAAACGCAGTCTGATCACTTTCTTGTCTTCTGCTCATGGGATCAGATTGAATAAAACAGACAGGAGGGGGGGGGGGGAATCGAGATGAGCCTCATGTAACTCAAGAAGTAGGACTCCCAGGTGACTTGTAACAGCCCCACATAATCATTTGCAAACCCTTTGTAAAGGCCACCTGTTCCAAATAATTATGAAAAAATTATTTGGAATTGCTTTTCTGTTTGAAATGGATGAAAACAGACCATGGAAGAACTTTGGGAGGTTATGGGGTTTGTGAACATCATTAGTAGAGTTTGGTGCATGAAAAGGAATTGTCTGGTGTGTGTGGCATATTTGGTCCATCCGTGTGTCATCGTCACTGCCCCCCCCCCCCCCGGGGCCGGCTTTGTGTTGATAAGAACCAGGGACATATAATGGTGTGAATGCTGGACTAGGACTCTGTGAAACCAGGATTCAGCCATAAGTTGGAGTCTATTTGAAAGTGCATAACAATCACATGAGTGCGACATTGGCTCCTTGAAGAAGCAAGTGACTTCAGGTCTGGGCACATTGAATCTGTGGCTGTTGTTTGTATTTCTTAAACCTGAAGTGCTTAGAAACAGTTGACATGTTAATATCACCCGTATTTGAATTTTTGCCTGACTAGCAGGCGGGGTTTATGTTTTAAATATGTTTGCTTGAACAGCCACATTGTCAAACATTTACTCAGCTGAACTGCTTCATGAAGCACCAGCCACACCTAGTAACTCACCTTGAGCATTTATAGTCAAGATACCTATATCCTGTCATTGAGGAACAGCTTATATTCTTTGTGGAAATACTCTTTGAGTCTGGTGCGTGTGTATTTTTGAGGATGCCCAAATGTAGTAGGCCGTGTCCCGAGCAGGTCTAACAACCACACAATAGTGGCCAATATACTTACTGTAGCACCTGTTCTTTTAGTCTTTATGTGGAGTTTTTGAAGGCTGTCAGTTGTTCTTGAGTCTTAGGTGTAAGCGCAACAGCTAGATCTGGGGTCCTCAAACTATGGCCCGTGGTCCATATCCAGCCCGCCAAGATAATTTGCCCGGCCCTTCCCTAAACTTTAGACTCACACTGCTGTTACCGCCACCCTCTTCTTACTCCTTCACTCTCCTGTCTTTCTTTCATCTCATTTCAGCAGGTCTAACAACCACACAATAGTGGCCAATATACTTACTGTAGCACCTGTTCTTTTAGTCTTTATGTGGAGTTTTTGAAGGCTGTCAGTTGTTCTTGAGTCTTAGGTGTAAGCGCAACAGCTAGATCTGGGGTCCTCAAACTATGGCCCGTGGTCCATATCCAGCCCGCCAAGATAATTTGCCCGGCCCTTCCCTAAACTTTAGACTCACACTGCTGTTACCGCCACCCTCTTCTTACTCCTTCACTCTCCTGTCTTTCTTTCATCTCTCTATTTCCTCCCAAACATTCCTGCTACCTCCAAAACAGGGGTAGGGGAGAGAAAGAAAGAATGTGAAAGAGAGAATAAGGCAAACATATAAGGCAAACATTCAATGCCATAACATAGAACAGAGACAGACAAACGCAGGCTTGGGCTGGCCTCGAACTCATGACCTCTTGGTCAGAGTGATTTGTTGTAGCTGGCTGCTGACCAGCCTGCGCCACAGCCCAGCCCCTTTGAATAAATCTTGGTAAGAAAACTCTGTGAGAAGGTTGCCTTAGGGCCGATCTAAATCTGAAACAACTTGAAGGCACATAACAAGAACAACAAACTAATCCGGCCCCCCAAACAGTTGGAGGGACCATGAACAGGCCCTCTGTTTTTATAAAAATTGAGGACCCCTGAGCTAGATTAAAGGTTATAATTTGCTTTATGAGAAATGAAATTCATTTGGAATGCAAGTATCTATTTATTCTAAAGTAGAGTCTCACTTATCCAAGACTCGCTTATCCAAGGTTCTGGATTATCCAAGCCATTTTTGTAATCAATGTTTTCAATATATCGTGATATTTTGGTGCTAAATTAGTAAATACACTAATTACAACATCACATTACTGCATATTGAACTACTTTTTCTGTCAAATTTGTTGTAAAACATGATGTTTTGTAAAATCATAACCTAATTTGATGTTGAATAGGCTTTTCCTTAATCCCTCCTTATTATCCAAGATATTCACTTATCCAAGGTTCTGCCGGCCCGTTTAGCTTGGATGAGACTCTACTGTACTTATATACTTCTTTTCTCACCCATGAGAGGACTCAAAGCAGTTACCAACATAATCAATGGCAAAAATTCAATGTATAAAAATCACATATCAAACAATAATAATAAATTAAAACTATTAAAATGCTAAAACTAAAAACAACAATCACATACACTACATAAAACATTTAGGCCTTGCAATGATTCTGAGGTTGTCTTTAACTGCGTCCACTTCTTTCTGTCATTCACGAATGCCTTCTTAAATAAACAGGTCTTAAGATTGCATATATCTAAGAGGGAGGGGGTTCCACAGCCTTTGTGTCAGTTTGTGGGCTATTTTTCAAGGCACATGCAAGCATGTATGAATTTTCTGATTTGTTCAACATGAAATAGATATGTGAGTATCTGTCGTGTAGTCACTGCCACTGGAGGGCAGCATGTTCATTCATTCCGATCACACTTTAGCTCTCTTGGGCTATACGCCACACTCCTTTCAAATGGAAATATTTCCCCACGGTAAAACAGATCAAATGGGACTTCCTTAACTTTGCTTTTCAAAAAATAATACTATTTTGGAAGTCTTTCTGTGGATAGTGAAGGGGTTTTTTGCATCGCTTTTGAAAGATCTGTTACGGCAACGTTTGTTGTATTCCATTTCCAGTCATTTGTGTGTGTTGTGCAGTCTTAGAATTTCAGTTCCTTTTTTCTTCTTAAGCAATCTAGCCATGGATTGCTTTGTGTGATTTGGATTTTAAAAGACTGAGCGAGAAAGTCGTTTTTAAAAAAATCAGTTAAACATGTAATGTTACCCTTGTTTGTGAAATCATTATAATTATTAATTTTATTAACTATACTCGTGTTTCTCCCTGTGGGTGGCTAGAAGAAGACCCATTGCTTGTTTCATAAAGAGGAAATGACAGGGAAAGATGTGTAGCTGTTGTGGACGAGAATTTAAAGGATTTCCTTGGGAAATAAAACAGCTTTATTCCCTTTCCGTGTCGCCATCCAGTGGTGCAGAGCTACTGTAGCATAAAAAGGGCACAATAATGTCTCTGAAACGTGTTACGTGTGCAGCCATGCTACAGTGTTCAGCCTCATTGCTAGCTGCTTTCAGATTTGAAATATATGTGCCATGTGATCATTCCAGAAATGAAAGTATTAGAACACCAAAGCTTCCAGCAATGAACAATGAGGTCCCTTTTGCTTTGGCTCAGCACTAAGATGTCTCTATGACACGAATCGAATGCGCACCCTAATTTTGGCAAGGGAATTTAGCCAAAAAAAGGTGTGCATTAGATTTGAGTAAATAGGTACCGTGTGTGGTTCTGCCATCAGAGTTTGTCACCAGCCACTGCCTCTAATGTTGTGTCCTTTCTCTCTTGGCCGAAAGTATAGTTACATTTTACTTGTGCTGTTAAGGGGCAAGAGATTGGCTTGATGGACCAATGGTCTGACTTCATATCAAGCAATTCCCGTTGCATCTTGTAGTTCAAATATTCTCATACTATATCCTATATTGGACCTTTAATGCCTGGATGATTGTTTAACATTTTAACTATGTCGATTTTAAATTGTTTTTAAATTGTGTTGTCTAAATTGTTATTTTATGATTTTATGTGATTATATTGGGCTTGTTCCCCGTGTGAGCCGCCCCGAGTCCCCAGCTGGGGAGATGGAGGCGGCATACAAAAATAATTTTTATTATTATTATTATTATTATTATTATTATTATTATTATTATTATTATTATTATTATTATTCTGTGAAGCAGGCACTGCTTGAGAGGTCGGCCAAGCACTTGAGAAAAAGATATTTTCTTTGCAAGCGGGTATCAAGAGAGCTGTGTTGGTGACACATACATTCTTTAAAATCTGTCAAGGTCCTCAATGTGTAGAATTACTGTTTTACTGATGTGAAATGTCTTTGTAGGATGAGTAGTTTGAAACTAGCTACCATGGAGCTTGAGAATAAGTAGTGTTTGTGCCCTTTGTTCCTAATTTGGATGCTGTGCCTTTAAAATATATGCATCTTTTACATCAACTTATATATTATTGCTTGGAGTTGAACTGGAGTTGTAGGCATGCTTCCATGGTGTGTTTTGGAGGAGCAGTGTGCTATCCATGCTTTGGAGACAAAATCAAGGGTTCCCAAACTTTTTCAGTCATAGAATCCTTTAGAAGACATTTATTTTCTGCTGAACCCTAACTTTATCCCTGGTTTGTTTGGTCAAAATATCATAGCTTGGAAGGGAACTTCAAAGGTCATCCAGTCCAACCCCTTTCTGCCAGACAGAAGACATAATCCGAGCCTTCCTGACAGATGGCCATCAAGCATATATCTAGCAACTACATACCTGGTGGCAATAGTTGTAGCACAGAATAGCTATTATGGAGGCTGTAAATCAAATAGTTGACCTCATATAATTTTCTTTTAATACTCATTTCAAATTTGATATTTTAAGATATGTGGAATTCCTACAATGCTTTTGAGGGAACCCTAGGGTTTTGCACAACACAGTGTGAGAACCGCTGGACTAGATGACCATTTGTATCCCTTTGAATGCTGCCACTCTGTGATGGTATGCTGAAGTGGCTCTGTGACTCTTGAGGAGGATTTTGCTAACGTGGTCTTTCCGCTGTGCTTCTTTTGCAGGAGCTTGAAGAAATCCGCAAGTGTGGAATGAAGAACTTCCGTAATATCCAAGTTGATGAAGCTAACTTATTGACTTGGCAAGGGCTTATCGTTCCGGTGAGTGTGAAAGTGGCCTACAACCGTTTTGAACTCTTGCCCCAGGCACTTGGGCTGGGTGATAAATGTTCCTTTCGAAACGTAGAGTTGCCAAGCTGGCTGGGCAAATGAATGCGTTGGTGGAGAAGAACATTTCTGTAGTGTTTGTGTTAAGAATTGTTTTCACTATTAATGGGTTTTGAATTGGTTTTAAGAGTTTTAACTGTTTATTTTTAGTGCTGTTAATATTTAATTCTATTTTCATGTTTGTATAGGTTTTAAATTGTATTATACTGGCAGGTTGCAGTAGATTGAGTCCTTGAGCAACAGCAAAGGGGCTTTTATTGTAACTTAGTTTGGGTACCTGGTGTTGCCTGGGTTATTTGAAAAAGTCAGTGTTTTAATTGTACAAAATGCATAAAGTTGTGGATTAACTACAACTAACATCATGCCAGGTTCACCCCGAGAACCTCCATCAGTACTTAAAGTTTGTTATATTGGGCAAGTTTGCTCTAGATGCATCATGGGGGGGAGGGGTTCAGTGTAGGGTAAACTACAACTCCCACTATGGTGAGTCAGTCCCCTCCAACCCCTCCAGTAGGTTGAGCTAGTCAGGGGGTTCTGTGTGCCAAGTTTGGACCAGTCCATCATCGGTTGGAGGTCACAGTTTCTCTCGTTGTGGGTGAACTACAATTCCCAGGAAGGAAGGCCATTTCCCCCAAACTGTCCCTGTATGAAAGCCTTCACTTGTGTGGTGGGCAGGATGGTGTTTGTGGAGGACATTGGCAGGGCTCTTGGACATGTTTGTGGCGCTCACTATAACGTGTAATGTCATTTGAGGGAGGGCCATTGGTGTCTCCTGCATATAATACTTTATAAATATATAATATATTGTATATACATATAATATTGATAATAATATTATAATGGAATACAATATTATACTAATACAATAATATTAATTATATATTAAATGTAATATTACTAATAATAATACCATATAATGATAGAGTACAATATAGTAATTTAATGCTTATATTGTGCTATGCTAATAATATATTTTATGTTCATTTGATTTGTAAGCCGCTCTGAGTCCCCTTCGGGGTGAGAAGAGCGGGATATAAATGTAGCAAATAAATAAATAGTGGGAGCTGTAGATATTTGTGGAAGTGAAAGTTTGTCTGTGTTAGTCAGGGGTCCCCAAACTCCAGATAAGACGTAATCTCCTAGATTGCTCCATTCATTATGCCTGAAGACTACCTACAGTGTCTGCTCTTGGCCCATTCGTGTTGCCTTTCCTTTCCATTGCAGGACAACCCTCCATACGACAAGGGGGCCTTCAGAATCGAAATCAACTTCCCGGCAGAGTACCCGTTCAAACCTCCTAAGATTACGTTTAAAACAAAGATCTATCACCCTAACATCGACGAAAAGGGGCAGGTTTGTCTGCCGGTAATAAGTGCTGAAAACTGGAAGCCAGCCACCAAAACTGATCAAGGTAAAAAAACTCTGGGTGTAAATGGCTTGATTGTCTTGAAAACTCCTGCTTAGAGTGAGAAGAGCAAAGAATGAGTACTTTTGGTAGTTGGAGGTTATCAAAACTGCTGCTTTTCTTTTATACTTCCCTCCCTAAGGTTAGACTTCCTCTGCATGCTGATCTTTTATACAAATTCAGGAACCAGCAGAATATAGGCCCATCTCAAAATCATTGTGAGCTCCAGCTGATGTATTTCTTTCACTTTATTCCTCCTCTTCTCCACTTCAAACATACAGCAGCCCTGCGAAGGGCGATCAGAATGCAAAAGGCAGCTCAAACTTAGTGAGCTTTTTGAGCCCAGGTCTTCTTCTCATGTACTTCCACATGAAATAAAAATAATAGTAATAATAATAATAATACATTTTCATACCCACCTCTCCTTAAATCAGGGCACAACTTCTGGAACATGGCCATACAGCCCAGAAAACTCACAGCAACCCAACGAAAAGGCCCTCTTGCATGTCCATTGCTAGTTGGATTCTGGCTTTTAAAAATAAATATCGCGCAGAGTTCTATGGGCAAATTATACAGGAGAAGACCATCGTGTAGGCAACCTGGACCCAAACTATGTAGGGCTTTAAAGGTCGAAACCAACACTTTGTACTTTGCCCAGAAACAAGTTGTCAACCAGTGGAGTGACTTTAGTATTGGCTCAATATGCTCACTCCTGGCTATATCTGAAACCAGTCTGGCTGCCTTGGTTTGAACTAATCGGCATTTCCAAACTTGGTACCGAAGTATCCAAACGTATAGTGCATTGCTGAGGTCCAACCTTGAAGTGACCCATTTTTAGGACATTTAGAACCGCAGCTTTGAAGTGCTCATAGGTTTCAGGATGGCTTTGCATGGCATGATAGCGGCTTGAAAGATATTAATTTCTAGAATTAACATTTAAGTTGGGGTTGCAGGTTTTGTCATTTGCCGAGACACATATACACTCTTACCTTTAACACCTCTGCAGATCCCACCACTAACACAGATCGCAGGTCACGTCTCCTTCTGTTTGTAGTTCTTGTGTGGTCAGTTCACTGCTCTCTATGTAGCTAGGTCAATCCTTGGACGGCAGATGCCCGGGGCTGTATTGAAAGCCTTTTCCAGCTTAGCAGGACTTGCCCCAGCTTGCACTCAGCCAGCATTGCCTTCAAAGAGTGCAGGGCCACCTCAAGGACTTTGTGGCCATACTGACCTCTTTCTCGCTTTCTTTCCCCCCCCTTTGCAACAGTAATCCAGTCCCTCATAGCACTGGTGAACGACCCCCAGCCCGAGCACCCACTCCGGGCCGACCTAGCTGAAGAATACTCTAAGGACCGTAAAAAATTCTGTAAGAACGCGGAAGAGTTTACAAAGAAATATGGTGAGAAGCGACCAGTGGACTAAAAACAAAACAAAAAAAAATCAAAATCAAAAATCTGACAGAGTTGATGTCAGCAATGTGTGTTGAGAAGACCTGGAGCAGTGCATTTCAGACACACCACAAAAGCAGGACTCTCTGGAAAATTGACAAGTGCCACCTTTCGGTGTCCACTTGTGGCTGTTACTAACTTTCTACAGTTTCTTAATCAAAAGTGGTCTAGGTAACCTGTAAACAATGGATTAAAATTAAGATGTTCTAGTTCTGCTTTCTTTGTTTAAAATCACTGCTTCAATATACTTTCAAGGATGCTGTTTCCTTTTTTTTTCTTGTCAGAATTTATCGAAAATATCTTAGACTTAACCTGCCCTTAAAAGTTCAAAAGGTTGTGGCTGTTATTTCTGATTTTCCTCTGCAATCCCTCCTTCCCATGTCATTTGTTTTTCTCCTCTCCTCCCTGCCCCACAGACCCACACACTTATGTCTTAGCAAAATGATTTGAGAAAAGAAAAGGAGAAAGAGTTGAATATTTGGCATTTCCCCCTCTTCACGGTTGCATTGCTCTTTGCGGAACTTGCGCTCAAGTTTCTCTTAACTTTGTCTTGTCACGTAAATACACCGCATTGACTCCATACACTTGAGCCCCCGCTTTATAGACATTATTTTTTCTGATGTTACTACAATTATGTTTATTAAACAGGGAACTCCAAGCTTTGTGTGCTTGATTGAATTATGATACGGATTAGGCCTTGCTTCGGGGGAATTTTGGACACCGGATGTTCTGTAGCAAAGTAATAGTGGGATGTGATTTTTTTTTAATATTTTTTTCAGTTGTATTCTTAGTATCTATGCAGAGTACCTAGAATAATGATTCAGAATAGCGTTGCAAAGCAGATTGGGGAGAAAATTCAGATTAGGGACCAAGAGGTACCAAAATGAGGACACAGATGTTGTTCCCTTCCCGATTCCTCCACCCTTCGAAGGGAGGCATTGCAGAAGGAGTATTTCTTGAAAAATTGGGAAAGCAAATTTGTAATCATTTGGCGACACTGATCTAGCCTATGCCTTGTCTCCTGTGGAATGGAAAACCAACCTTCCCCTAATAACGTCTCAAATGATTGTTGTCGAAACCGTGAGGGACTTCCATTAAGCAATAAGAGTCCGGTAGTTGGACACATCCGCTAGTGCTGTTCATAAGATACCAGGATGAAATGCAGCATTCTAGAACAATACAAGCGAATAGAGAGTTATTATATATTTTTGCCATCCTGCTAAATTTAAGTGACATTCTTCTCATTCGGAACTGAATCCCCTTTGCATTTTAGGATTGATATTTTTGGCATTCAAACGGCTGAGCCACGTGACCAAGACCCATTTTTTAAATGCCGGCTTTAAGCAAGCGTTTGGCCCCATCCTCATGAAATCCAAAGAGAGCAAGACGTACATATCGTTCTGTTTGGCATCCTAAGTCCCTCTCCACTTTGGCAAACGACTGCCAGGAATCTGGAACCAGTTGTTGCCTTTGCCACGTTCCGGGGCTCATGTATGTCAGGGAGACCGAAGTGTTCATGTTCAGGGTTTTAATGTTCGTACCTCCCCACCCTTCTCTCTCTCCTGCCCTATACCAGCTTTTGATTTCGAACCGTAAAAGATTGACAGCCAAGTACCTCTCTTGATAAGTAGAAAACAAAACAAACCCACAAACTTCTTTCTTTATGGGGTATGAAGCATCTGTTTTAAGTGTTCTTAGGGGGAAAAATATTCTTTGGTAGATGAGTAAAATTTAAAAAACTACCTTTACGTAATGGACACTTGCATTTCCTAAGTGTGTGTGTTCAGGCTTGGTGACCAGCACTGTCTATTACCAAAATTTCCACTTTTTTGTGTCCTCATTTGCAGAAAGTTGGTATTGACTTTGTTTCATTCACGCTACGCAGATTCAAAAATAAACGAAAAATGCCAAATTTTATCTGTCACGCTGACGTGTATGTAAATCCCGAACCTCGTTCCCGGCGAACCCTGTTTGTTTTCCGCCTGTCGGTTGCCTTTGTCGCTGCCCTCGCCTCGTACTCCGCTCCCGACCCAAGTCTCTATTGTATATTTAATAGGGCAAAATAGATCTTCTATATCTCTCTTTTCAAGTGTAAACCTCTCAGGTCAAACTGCCTCTATGTGAACTGGTGCTCTCTGAAAAAGGAACGGAAGAGCCAGGGCGGAGGGAGGCATTTAATCTTTCACCATTGGGTACCCAAACCTTGTATATTTGTGTGTGTGTCTTCAAACCATGGCAACACCTCAGTGCACTGGGTTTGTGCAGAAAATGTTTTAAAAAGTAATTTTTGTAATATTGGGAGTTCGCACTTTTGAAGCTGGGACATTTAAATTACATCTAAGAAAATCCTCAATGTTTGACCTGACAGCTCCATATGCTAAACCTTCTTTCGTTTAAGGGTATTTACCTTCTTCACCTTTGCTCCTCGAGACTTCTGCTTTTTTGCCAATCACCAAAAAGTGATATTTTCTTTCAGTGGAACACAAGGCAAACAGCCAAGGTGAAGAAGAAAGTTGAAGCAATGTAAAACAACTCTCAAACAGTAGGGTGCTTCAAAGAGGTGAGCCTTTCTGGCCGGGACGTCTTTCCAGTTACTTTTCCAGCTTTTGGTAGAGATTTTGAGCAGGTCTTGGAGTTGCTTACACTCACAAAGGAGTGTCCATAAGGGCAGCGGAAGCTGGCAAGTCCCAAGGCCTCTTCCATTTGGCGCAGAAGAGGTGCTTCTTGTGGGAAAGCCATGGCCCAGCTGTCCGCTTTGCGTAACTGATGCCGAATAGTGAAGCGTTTCCAACTCAGGTGTTCACACTTTGGTTCCCTCCCCATCTGGTTCCCGAAATGAAGCTGAATCCTAACTGTAGTTTTGAGATCTCCCCAAGGCTACACCGCCTTTCTTGTACTGGTATAGGCTTTCTTGCAATTCCATTCTGCTACGCTGAATAAAAGAAAAATGCTCTCAAAGGCTTTGTGGCATGGTTTCCTTGCATCGCAACAGAGGTTTGGCCAAGGCTTCCGCTGAGCCAGTGCGTAGCTGAAATCGCCCAAAGGAAAAATCCTGCTTTCAGGGGCAGGGATTCGAAGATGTTTTGCAAGGAGTGTCCTCCGGAGATACTGTCTTTTAGCTTTTTCTCCACTGCCTTAAAATATTCTTTTGTCTCAGCTAGAGTCGACCCATTGAATGCATTGTTGAATGGTGAGTCAATATTTCTGCTTGGATGGAGGGATTTGAAACTGGCAATATGGAGCAAAAAGGTGGGACGGTTCAGGTTGCCAGGTCTGGCTGGTGGTTTAGAGGATTGCTGTACCTCTGTGGGGAAGTTGATCTCAGCATGAGATACTCTGAAAAGCTTTATGTGGAAGCTTTAAAGGCCAGATACTGGCCCCTATTCACTTCCAGTGGATTCTTGGACTCTGCCTCAGTGCAAGTGTGTTTGTGTGTTGTACTTGTGTTGGTGCACCAAGAGGGAGGAGAATGGGGAGAGAGACATACTGTCTATACTCATAAGTCTATAGATATTTTAGTCCAAAAATGAACCTCTCAAAAACCTATATTGATTTCTCCTCGGGTCACTACCGTACCTTAACACTACCGAAAGGGATCCATCCCTGTTTCTCCACAGTGGGTCTTATTGAATACTTCAATAAGCGTCAAGCGTGTCTGGACCCTCGAGGCAACATTGGTGCTTTGCTGTCTCCATGGAAAGACACTTGTCATATCAAAACCGCCCCCAAAACTGCCATCGACTTATACATAAAGTTGACTTCTACAGGAAGATATATGGTGTGCATTTGGGACCATCATACATGATCAGAGCCATATTGGTACAATTTTGGCAGAGCAAGTTGGCTTTGGGCTCTTGCCTGGCTAGGAGCCCAGCATTAAAACAAAAAGTTGTGTTTTCCTTTTTCCTTTATTAATTACTTCCCTAATTCCCCACCTTCGTTATCAAGCTACAAGGTTTCACTGCTGTACTTTCATTTTCTTGTGTACACATGTGCAGAAAAGCGGTCCTATCTTGGGAGCTGCTGTGGAGTTCCAACCACTGTAATCCAAATTTGGTTGTAATTCATGAAACTTACAAAATCAAAATAAAAAACACCCAGGGTTTTGTTCACAAACTCAAGCAATGTAGGTGAAACCCCATAAGATGTGGGCTCTCGCAGGTACGAAGGCAGCTGAAACGAGGCACGTTGGACTGCTGTTAGTTTAGTATATATTTTATTAAAATATTTTTTATCCTGCCCAACATGGGGCCAAATGAATGCCAACCTCTCCCTTCACATTCCGTGGCCATCCATGTTCCACACCCGTTACATCCAAAGCCTGAAAGTTGTTTAACAGCCAGAGTCCTAAACCTCTTTAAGAAGGACTAAGTTCAATGGGGGTGGCCATATTTTCTTTCCAGAAGGCACACACATACAAATGTGCTTAAAGCTAAAAACCACAGCTCTGGAACTAAAGGCAACGAAACAGCCCCATACAGTGTTCACTTTGGCAGTAGGGCCACCCCTTAAGCAGGATTTCAACCTGTCGAGTTTTCCTAAGCTCCTCACACCTCCAGATGAAGAAATCCTGCAGAGTGGGTGCCTACAACCCTTACCATCGCTGATACAGCAGATAAATTCCCATTGTCACCAGCATGAAATCCGAGTCACGCTGGTGAATGTTTATTTTTCAAGTCAAATGTATAGAGGCCACACTACCCCAGCCCCAATTCAGGTCTGGATATAGTGAGCCCACCTGATAGGTTGAGACTCCTAATTCAGGGAAGCTCATCCAAGGATGAGAATGGACTCTTCTTCCTCAATCCCAAGGTGTTGCAATTTGGGGCCGTAACGCTACAACGCACCGGGGGCCACGCTTAAACCGACCCTGCCGCCTCCGCCATCCCCAACCAAAGCATCCACTGCCCTCCGTCACACTTTGAGCTCTTTAAATGAGCACAGCTCAATGTTCCTCGCTTTATAACAGCTCTGCAGCTCTGGTTTCTTCAAGGTTTCCAGTTCGTGCAAGCGTTCCCAGGACTGGGAGAAATCGTCCGGCCCTTCACCACAGCCCCCAACTGGCGGAAGGCTAGGGTATCCGGGATGTGTCATCAGTTCAACAGTGACGCTTCGGGCTTCCCGACCGGAGCCCAGCAAAGGACTCAAAGGTGCGACGGAGTCCTTTTTTGCCTGGTAAGCTGCAGTTGCGTTGTCAATGGCGCCGATAATATTGCTCACGGACATGTTTTTCCCCATGGTGCTCAGGCCTATGTATATGTCTGGCCACCTGTTGGGAAAGAGGACCATTCAATCCCATAAATATAGTTAAGGGGATACCATAAATCTTGACGGCTATTAAATAACAGAAATGGTCAAGCATCAGTGGCCACATGTTGGCCCAACTCCCAATTTGACAGTCCACCTAGCCCACACATTTTCTTCATAAGTTCACCAATTTTCAGGAGCTCTTTCGCCACCCAAAGAGGCAAAGTGAACTCAAAATTGGTCCACATATTTGACGGTTTGGGTACATATTTGACGGTTTGGGACAGTACACCCAAAGCTTCTAACCTTCTTGCCTAAAGCAAAAGAAGTCAGTGGAAAATGTTTAATTTTGTTGGGGGGGAAATGATTTGAAGATGAGTCTGGTACTGGCAGATGGAACATTATTTCCCTCACCGTATGTGGTACTTTTGGAACACGTCCACCGTCTCGAGCGAGTCCTTCTCCACGCTGCGATAGAAAGCCATCAAGGGAGGGTCTATCCAGCTGCAACGGGGAAGATCTGGTTCAATGGGGACCCGCGTATACATGATCCCATAATCCACTAGCAGCTGTGCAAACACATGCCTTATCTCTGGGAGAAAAGTAAACAAGGGGAAAGTTACTCGAATGTTAAACTCAAGCTATCCATGCAGCAAATGCTGGGTGGTATTACAAACTCCAACCCGTGAGTCAGGTGGCTTCTACACACCTCCACTAGACTGTCTCAAAAGATTTTGCTATCATGTTGCCAGCTTTGAAGGAAGAGTTGAGAGCGGGAGTGGTGGGCACATTCACATCTTTGCCCTCCCATTTCTGGCTGTTCTGAAACTCTTCATCAAAATGAGTTCAAGATTTACCACATTCTCCCAAACATGTGCACTGACTTTACACTGCAGAGAGGAACCAAAGCTCAGTGAAAATTTCCTTTTTTCAGGGGTTGGACTTTGGGAAACTTTCCCCAGTGTCACTGGGAAATTTCCAACCAAACGGATGGACCAGAGTCCACCCCTTTCCTCTCAAGAGCTTCACCTCTAACATTGTAGGAAGATGTTCTGACTCCCATCTGTTGAAGCAAGAGCAAAAACAGGAAAGCGGGGAGTGCATTTTTGGTGCAAAAACTACACCTCTGGTAGTTTTCCTAATACAGGCAGTCCCTGAGTTACAAATGACTCATAGTTACAAATGGGGTGAGACAACAGGAAGTGAGAGAAATTCACTCCTGAGTTATAATGGAGAAAAGGGGTCTTCACTGAAGCTTTCTCATCAATCCTTGTTTTCAAATTTTTCAAAATCCAGTGATCACAGGGACAGAAAGTGATGTGAAATCTTCTGAACAGAGATGCAGATAGCAAAACAAACAGGTGTGTTAACCCTTCCCAATGCTAGTTAAAGATTATATTTTATTGATGCAGTAACACTTTAAAAAGTACCTTTTCTGACTTAAATTGAATTGTACTTGTATCTGCCCTCGACTTATACTTGAGGTAGACTTATACATGAGTATAAATGGTAACTAGTGATACATTGGTTGTGGGGTGCAGGTACCATGCTAGTGAGAGACCTATATTCAAGCAAGAGGCTACATATGGGAAAACTGGACAACAGGATCCTTTCTACTGGGGCTGAATTTCCCACAGTATCCATAACACCAGAACCAGTACCCAAGACATTGGACAAAACAAACATGGAAACCGTCTAGCATTAATGCCAGGAACAGTGCTGCCAGGTAAGTCTTGGGGGGCACCGTGCCAAGGGTCTCCTGAGAGCGGGAGTCAGCCAGATTTTGGAAACGTTCTTTGGTGGGGATCTAGTTGTGGTCCAAACCTTCCCAAAAGTATTGGGCATTTGGTTCTGCCTCACATGTACGGCTTCTATGGAACGCAAGGCAGGCGATTGCAGTTGTCACCAAAACAGCTGCCCCTGACCCAGAAAGCAAGGAAACACAAGACAACTTTATCAAGACAGGTAACTTGATCTGAAGCAGCTGTTGGCAGATTTACAAGTGTTATAGATTAACCCTTTCCTGCCTAACAGGAGACGGGAATGGCAGGACCAGACCGTTATTGACGCAGCTCAATAAAGAGAGTGGGAGTGTGCTAAGCACCACCTCGCCGTCATAGGTCTGCCATCAAAGATGCGTTCAAGGAGGCCAGCAGCTGTGTCACTCCAGAAAAAGCATTACTGGGAAGAGGCACAATTGGGTTCTGTGCCTTGAAGCCAACTCTACCTTTTGGCAAACCACTCCTTGTGTTTGCTGACATTTCTTCCCCATCAGGTTCTAAAAGCATCTTGTGCTGCGCTTCCCAAACTCTGGTCCTTCCAAATGTTTTAGATGTCAACTCCCAGAATTCCTGACAATCGGCCAAGCTGATCTAAAGGAAGGGTGCATCAGCACCGTAGAAGTCACACACAGAATTGCAGTTTGTCTCACCAAACAACTCCCAGGGTCCCTTAGCATTGGGCCGTGGCCATTCAAGTGAGGTCAAATTGCATTGATTCTGCAGTGTTGACACCCCTTAACTGGCAGTGTCTGTGGGATCTCACTGCCCAAATTCCCCACATTACTGAACATGGAAGGAACGGGGAACGAAAGGGAAGATCGGCTCTACCTGGGAGAACGTGGACATGTTGGTGTCCATCCATATGGTAGGGCAAGTGGCCGGTGAGCTCACGGAACAACTCCACTTGGGCTGTGAGTTCTTGCTTGACCTAAGGAAGGAAAACAGCGAAGAGTTGGTACAAGAAACACTTTGTGGGAGAGTTGGGCTGTTGCTTATGCCCAAAGTGCCTTCGTTTAATGGCCATTTCCTCACCATGTTTCAGGACTTTAGTAAACTTTGAAAAAGAACACAGATGTGACCGGGCTAAATGTGGCCACGCAAAGGGGATTGGGCTGGCAACTTTGAAAGGGGATGCCTCTGCCTTCCACTCACCTCAGCCATGTTCAGACGGCCTTCTGCTAACGCCCTCCGGATCCCCATTTTCCCATGGAAGAAGCCTTCCGCGTTGAGCAGCGAGGAGGACTCCTTCAGGGCTGGGCAAACCGGAGAGCCTTCAGAAAGGTTGGCGTGAAGCCCAATCGGGATGTGATGCCTACAGAAAACATGCAAGAAAACATAGGTCAGCTTCTAGCTTTTGCCAACGAGTGACATTTCCTTGAAGGTCGGAAAAGGGTCTGTTAGACTCCTCAACCTTTGAGGATGCCTGCCATAGATGTGGGCAAAACATCAGGACAGAGTGCTTCTAGAACATAGCCATACAGTCTGGAAAACTCACAACAACCCAGTGATTCCAGCCATGAAAGCCTTAGACAACGCAATAGACATCTATTTCTGTGCCCAACAGAAAGACCACAGGATACTTCGGGCACAGAAAGGCCTTATGATACTGTACAAAAATATGTCCTGGACTGGGGATGATCGGGGCTGCGATCCAACGATCCCAAAGGGCAACTGGCCAGAGCGAGGTCTCCTCGTGTTATCCACAGTCTGGGAGGATTTCTGACATTGACATTCCTGCCCCAGCGCCCAGGCAATCCTTTCCGTCAGCAGAGGCGGTTAAAAGGATTACGGTGCTTGCCATCGCGGTCTAAATTTATCCCAGCGGTCAGTTTAAAAAAGAAAAGGCTGACCCAGCAACAAGCTTCTCCCAAAGATGTTGGACATGCAAAGCTCACTTCCTGGGCAGCTCACGTTGGCACAGAACCATAGGGAGATTGGGACCTTGGGAGGGGGAAAAGACCTAGCTCCCTCAGCCGCTTCTCCTCGGGATTCATAGTTTCCAAACCGCTGATCAATATCTTCTTTGAACTAGACAATCAATCCTCCGATCTGGATTGACGGGAGCAATTTCAGACTCGCCTCACTCACGTGGCCTGATTTCCCAACTCCGCCAGGCCTGGCATCCGAAACCAGGCCAGGTGGTTTCTATATTTACCCAAGGCAGATCTGGGCCTTCTAGAAAGACAAAACAATCCCAGACGTACGCAGGAGTGTAAATCCTTTCCATTTTTCCGCGCTACTTTTCCACCCCAAACAGAAAATACATAGACAAGGCAATACTACTACTTCAAACACTTCTTGTTATTGTTGTGTCATCATCATCATCATCATCATCATCATCATCATATATAGCCGACATTGCCCAGGAGTTGGAAGAGTCACTGTCCCCTGCTTTTCTCCCTTCTTTCTCCTTCCCTTTACCCACCTGAGGGCCACTTCACCTAGCAACAGCCTTTGTGATACAGACAGACAGATATACTTTGACTATATATATATATATACACACACACACACACACACACACATACTATCTTGGGTACCCAGCGTTGACCGGGTTACTCAAAAAATTCATTTTTTTACTTGTACAAAATGCATAAGGTTGTGGGTGAACTACAACTCACATAAATCACTCCCTATAACTCCTATAAATCACTGAATTCTCCCCAAACCTCCCTAGTATGTTCAGTTGCTGATCAATTCCTCGGCCATAGAAAATAAGAAAGGGATGAGGGAGAGGCAGTGGGCGGAGTCATGCAAATTCCACGCCAATGGAGAGAGTCAGAAACACTGGGATGCCTGTGGTGGAGGAAAAACATAAAACCTAGGATGGAATTGTCTCCGAATGAAAGCCTTCACTTGGTTAGTGGACAGGATGGTGTTTGTGGAGGACATTCTACATGTTCATGGCACTCGCTATAACCTGCCATGTCATTGATGTCTCCTGAGTAGTGGGAGCTATAATTTGTGGAGGCAGGAGCTTGTCTGTGGAAGTGGACACCCCAGCCACACACACATACAGATTTTCAGTTTTATTATGTGTATAGAGAGCGATGTTTTCATATGTAAACTTCTCAGGTCAAATAGCATATATGTGAACTAGTGATCTCTGAAAAAAGAATGGATGGTGATTATTATTATTATTATTATTATTATTATTATTATTATTATTACGATCTGCCAACTGCAAAAGGCCACCCTACTGTGATCTGCGCGCATCATCCGAAAATACATCACACAGTCCTAGCCACTTGGGAAGTCTTCGACTTGTGATTTTGTGATATGAAATCCAGCATGTCTATCTTGTTTGCTGTGTCATACAATAATAATAATAATAATAGTAATGATGATGCATCACACAGTCCTAGCCACTTGGGAAGTGTTCGACTTGTGATTTTGTAATACGAAATCCAGCATATCTATCTTGTTTGCTATGTCATAAAATAAAATAATAATAATAATAAATTATTATTATACTCATCACCATTATCATCACCTAGGGAGGTACAACCCTTCAGATTATCCAGAACTGCGCCGTATAGGGCTTTGTTGGCCCTCTGTGATGGCTATGGGTTGGCTGTTGCTAGGTGAAGTGGCCTTCTGTGATTTATTTATTTATGTATTTATTTATTAGCGACATTTATATCCTGCCCTTCTCACCCTGAAGGGGACTCAGGGCGGCTTACAAGTCATATGTGCATACAATATATTATATTATTTGTATAGCACAATATAAGCATTATATATTACTATATTGTACTATAACACTAGATTGTAATATTATTAGTAAGATTACATGTAAAAATAAATATACCATTATAGTAAAGGTAAAGGTTTCCCCTGACATTAAGTCCAGTTGTGACCGACTCCAGGGGTTGGTGCTCATCTCCATTTCTAAGTCGAAGAGCCGGCGTTGACCATAGACATCTCCAAGGTCATGTGGCTGTCATGACTGCATGGACCGCTGGAGCGGTACCTATTGATCTACTCACATTGGCATGTTTTCGAACTGCTAGGTTGGCAGGAGCTGGGGCTAACAGCAGGCGCTCATTCCGCTCCTGGGATTTGAACCTGCGAACTTTTGGTCCTCAAGTTTAGCAGCTCAGTGCTTTAACGCACTGTGCCACTATTATACCATTATAATAGTGTATTATGATTACAGTAGAGTCTCACTTATCCAAGCCTTGCTTATTCAAGCTTCTGGATTATCCAAGCCATTTTGTAGTCGATGTTTCAATATATCATGATATTTTGGTGCTACATTCGTAAATACAGTAATTACTACATAGCATTACTGTGTATTGAACTACTTTTTCTGTCAAATTTGTTGTCTAACATGTTTTGTTGCTTAATTTGTAAAATCATTACCTAATTTGATGTTTAATAGGCTTGTCCTTAATCTCTCCTTATTATCCAACATATTCGCTTATCCAGCGTTCTGCTAGCCCGTTTACGTTGGGTAAGTGAGACTCTACTGTATTTGTATAGCACAATATAAGCATTATATATTACTATATTGTACTATAACACTATATTGTAATATTATTAGTAAGATTACACGTACAGTACAGTCTCACTTATCCAAGCTAAACAGTCCGGCAGAAGCAGGCACCAAATATTATGAATTTAACACCAAATTATCATGATACAGTAGAGTCTCACTTATCCAACACTCGCTTATCCAACGTTCTGGATTATCCAACACATTTTTGTAGTCAAATACAGTAATTACTACATAGCATTACTGTATATTGAACTACTTTTTCTGTCAAATTTGTTGTATAACATGATGTTTTGGTGTTTAATTTATAAAATCATAACGTAATTTGATGTTTAATAGGCTTTTCCTTAATCCCTCCTTATTATCCAACATATTCGCTTATCCAACGTTCTGCTGGCCCGTTTACATTGGATAAGTGAGACTCTACTGTATATTGAAAACATTGACTACAAAAATGGCTTGGATAATCCAGAAGCTTGGATAAGCGAGGCTTGGATAAGTGAGACTCTACTGTACCATTATAATAGTGTATTATTATTATATTGTATTACATTATAACATGATTTCACTGGGAAAGAACGGTTGCCAAGAGGCCTCTGTCCTTCAATTTTAAGCCTCTTTGTGGGGAGGGGCACTGAAATGTCTGAACCGTCTCCCAGGGCAGCCCCAGGTAGAACACGTGACCACGTCACTTGGACAGTGGCACTCTCACCTCCTTGCCAGCTGAACCGCGTCCACCACGGCGGCACCGTTGACCAGAAGGGACACGTTGGACACGGCGCCGGTGAGGAAGCACTCCACGATGCCTTGGTTTCTCCGCGGGCAGTAGCCAAAATCATCTCCGGTTATGATGAGCTTGACGGTGGCCCTGGGCATCATGGGGAGTCAGCCCTGGGAGCAAAGGAAAGCCAAGGAGTGAGCCGGCATCGCAAGGCCTGGCACAGGAAACGGCAAGAGCAGAGAGGATGTGAATCAATGCATGAGTCAGCGCCAACCCCAGCCCTCGGTATGACTGTGTTGTGCCCTCTGCCAGCCTCTCCCCTTGTAGCCGTGTTGCAGAATTCAGAGCTGAATGCGTGACCGCATGCTACGTTATTCAACAGATCAGCCCCTGGGCATCTTTCCTCGCCCGTCCCACATGTCAAAGGTTGATCTTAAACATCCGCCAACGGGGCACAAAGAACTCGTGCCACTTCCTTGTGAGCCTTTTGCAGAGGACTAATGTCCCACCCTTCAGCCCTCCAGATGTCACGGATTAGAGCACCAAGATCCAGACAAGAAACAATCAGGGCCAGCTAACACCTCTCAACCAAGGTTGAGCTAGCAGCCAGGCTTTGAATTTGCAAGGCTATTCAGTGCTAATCAGGCATTCTCACTGGCCTCAAACAGACAAGAATTTTTTTTTCTCCCACTCTGGACTTTCCCGCTTGCCTAGTTTCTAACAGACCTCACAACCTCTGAGGATGCCTGCCATAGATGTGGGCAAAACGTCAGGAGAGAATGCTTCTGGAACATGGCAAACACACAGCAACCCATCTTCCCTCCCTTTCTCCTTTTTTTCCTCTCCTATCTCACACACAGGAAGCCTCATTCATTTCTGGAAGGAATGAGCCGTACTCACCGGGCATCCGGTTTTGAAGCCGAAACCACGGAAGCGCCTGCCAAATTGCAACCTGGGGGCTTTTGGCGCCTCCCAACCTTCCCTCCCGAACAACTCGACTGTCTGTGGGGAGAAGCGAAGCAGCCGCCTCGCCCTGGAAGGGTGTTTGTTTAGGTGTGCTGCCCTTAAACAGGCCTGGGCGGTACGAGGGAAAGCCTGTATTTAGAAAGTCCTTCGGGGAGAGAGATTTCTCAACCTCCGCCTTTCGATTACATGAAAACGCACCCTCCAATACATTGATTTCTCATTGTCACAGACCAACATGAGTCATTTCGGCTCCCAATTATTCTGGCAGCCGCATCTCGGGCTTTTCTTGGCCACGATCCCTCCAGAGGAGGTCTGCCTTTGCCTTCCTGAGGCTGAGAGAGTGGGACTTTACCCCAGGGGACCCAATGGGCTTCCACAGCCAAGATTTTTCTATCATTATGACTATTATTACGGTGTATTTATACCCTGCCTTTTCTCTCCTTGAGACTCCAAATAGCTAACAGTCAAAACTCAAACAATGCATGAATTCAAACCAAACACATACTAACATGAAAATACATTGGAAATATTACCAAACCATTAAAACCATTAAAAATACAGAAAAACACCCAAAGATTGGCAAGTCATTTGAATCCCCCAACCTGTGTGTGTATGCATGTATATGTGTATATACATACAAACACACACACACATATATATATATACACTTATATCCCGCCCTTCTCACCCCGAAGGGGACTCAGAGCGGCTTACAAATTAAGTGTACATACAATATTATATTATTAGCATAATACTAATAATATATAGATATAATGTACTATATCTAGATATTGTAATATTATTAATAATATTACATATAATATATAATTAATATTATTATATTGTATTATTAGTATTCTATTACAAAATTATATATATATATATATATATATATATATATATAGTATGCATGTATGTATGTGTACATATACTGTATGTGTGTATGTGTGTGTGTGTGTATATATATGCTATACATGTGTGCCTGACATGGTATACATATATGTGTATATGGTATATGTGTGTATATACTGTATGTATGTGTATGTATGTGTGTGCGTGTGTATATATTTCTATATATATATATGGTATACATGTGCATTGTGTGTATATATGGTATACGTATTTGTGTGTGATGGTGTACATATGTGTGTTTGGTATACATGTGTGTGTGAGTGTGTATATACTGTATGTGTGTATATATATATATTGTATACTTGTGCATTGCGTGTGGAGATATATATATATGGTATACATATTGGTGTGTGATATGGTGTACATATTGTGTGTGTAGATGTGTATGTGTGTATGGTATACATATGTGTGTATATGGTATACATGTGTGTGCATGTGTATATACTGTATGTATGCGTGTGTATATATATATATGGTATACATATCTCTCTGTGTGATATATTATGCATATATATGTGTGTGGATATGTGTGTGTGCATGCATATATATATATATATATATATATATATATATATATAGTATACATATCTCTGTGTATGTGATATATTATGCATATATGTGTGTGTGTGTGTATATATGGTATGCATATATATGTGTGTGTGTGTATATATATGGTATACATATCTCTGTGTGTGTGATATATTATGCATATATATGTGTGTGTGGATATATATATATATGGTATACATATCTCTGTGTGTGATATATTATGCATATATATGTGTATGTGTGTATATATATATATATATATGGTATACATATCTCTGTGTGTGTGATATATTATGCATATATATGTGTGTGTATATATATATGGTATACATATCTCTGTGTGTGATGATATATTATGCATATATATGTGTATGTGTGTGTGTGTGTGTGTATATATATATATATATATATATATATGGTATACATATCTCTGTGTGTGTGATATATTATGCATATATATGTGTGTGTATATATATATGGTATACATATCTCTGTGTGTGATATGTTATGCATATGCATGTGTGTGTGTCTATATATATATATATATATATATATATATATATATATATATATATATATGGTCCCCAAGATGGCATAGAGGGAGCGAAATGGCAAAAAATGGAGGGGAAAGATGCCCAAGATGGCAAAAAGAAGGGTCAAATGCTTAAGCTGGCAAAAGAAGGTAAACAAGAGGCCCAAGATGGCAAAAAGTGGGTGAGGGAGATCCCCAAGCTGGCCAAGGTGCCCAAGCTGGCATAGGACGGGAGGAGATGCCCAGTCTGGCAAAAGAGGGAAGAAAAAGGCACCCACGGGGCTGGCCAAGGGGTGCCCAGGGGTCCCGATTGCAGGGTCTTGCTGCAATGCCGATCTGCCAAGGGCTGCAGCTCCTAGAGGTGCCCTGGCATGTGCCCACCCCAACGTGTGCCCAAGGAGAGTGACTTTGGCCCCTTACTCACCCATGGCGGCGACAGGAAGGCAGGCGGTGCAGCGCCCAGGCTGGCCTCCATGGCCGGCTTCCCCAGCAGGCTGGCAGTGGTGTGACGCCGGCGCCCTCCAGTGCCCAAGGAGGGGGTGGCAGGACTCTCGTCCGGATCCTACCAAAAACATTCAAGGGAGAGTCAAAAGGGGGGGAAAGGCCTGCTCTGTTTTCAAAGCCAGTGCCCCCCACCCCAGGTTTGCCCTTTGTCTTTTTCCAACCCCGAATCAGTGCCAATGAGCCTCAGAATAGGAAAGATCTCCCAAGTTCCACCTTTTCCAACACTGGAGGATAGGGAAAGCCCCCCTTTTTGCTTCCTGATGGTGCGGTCGGACCTCCACAATGCAGTTTGGGATCCCTTTGGACTGCCATGGCTCCATGTGATGGGATCCTGGGAGTCGTAGTTTGGCAACAGGCAAGCCCCAATCAACAGTGAAAACCATTAAAACCATGAAAAATACAGAAAACAACAAGGCATTGGCAAGTCAGTTGAATCCCCAACCTGTGTGTATGTATGTATATGTGTGTGTGTATATACATATATATATACAGTAGAGTCTCACTTATCCAACATAAACGGGCCGGCAGAATGTTGGATAAGCGGATATGTTGGATAATAAGGAGGGATTAAGAGAAAGCCTATTAAACATCAAATTAGGTTATGATTTTACAAATTAAGCACCAAAACTTCATGTTATACAACAAATTTGACAGAAAAAATAGTTCAATATGAAATAATGCCATGTAGTAATTACTGTATTTACGAATTTAGCACCAAAATATCATGATTTATTGAAAACATCGACTACAAAAATGCGTTGGATAATCCAGAACGTTGGATAAGCGAGTGTTGGATAAGTGAGACTCTACTGTATATACATATACACACACACACATATATATACATACATATCTGTGTGTATGGTATACATGTATGTGTACATATATATGCATGTATTTGTATATATACTATATGTGTGTATATATGGTATACATATGTGTGTGGTATACATGTATGTATGTGTACATATATATGCATGTATGCGTGTGTGTATACTGTGTGGATGTGGGGATGTATGGTATTCATGTGCATTGTGTGTGTATATATACATATATGTGTGGATGTGTGTGTGGTATACATGTATTTGTGTACATATATATGCATGTATGTTGTATATATACTGTATCTGTGTGTATATGGTATACATACATGTGTGTGCATATGTGTGTGGTATACATGTATGTGTTTACATATGTGTGTATGTATTGTATGTATGTGTGTATGTATGGTATACATGTGTGTGGATGTGAGTGTGGTATACATGTATGTGTGTACATATATATGCATGTATGTGTGTATATATGGTATGGATGTGTGTGGATGTATACATGTATGTATGTGTACATATATATGCATGTATGTATGTGTATATACTGTGTGTATGTATGGTATACATGTGCATTGTGTGTGTATATATGGTATATATACATGTATGTTTGGATGTGTGTGTGGTATACATGTGTGTGAGTACATATCTATGCATGTATGTATGTGTATATATGGTATACATGTGCATTGTGTATGGATATGTGTGTATGATATATGTGTGTACATATATATATGCATGTATGTGTGTATATGGTTTACATGTGCATCCTTTGTGTCTGTGTGTGTGTATATATATATATATATATATATATTATACATACATGTGTGTATGGTTACATATGTGAGTGTATGGTATACATGTATGCGTGATATACATGTGCATTGTGTGTATACATATTTGTGTGATATGGTATACATATATGTGTGTGTTTGGATACATATGTGTGTATATGTGTATATATTGGGGTTGCGCCACAAGTATGTGATCAGGTTGCATTCTCCACCGGTTTCAATATCCAAAACATACCCGGACAGGCCAGAAAAGCAGGTTCCCGGACTCATCTTGTGTCCCAAAGCTGCAGGAAATGGTCTTTGCTCTCTGCAGATCAAATCCCGAAGTCGGAGAAGTTGTTTTCTCCTGGGGACTTGGACTCCGAGGAGGCTCTTCTCCCTGCAAGAACAACACAGCAATGCAAAGCCACCAGCAAAAGGCCTGAATATGTGCCCAATCGGCTTGGACATGACATTCAGTGTCTCTAGGGCTGCATTTGCATTGTAAAATGAGTCCTCAACAGTCCTGCGAGGTAGGCCGTGCTAAGTAATAATGGCTCTCAAGGCCAGCCAATGACATTTGTGGCTCAATGAGGCCTCAAAACTGAGTTTTCCCATTTCGACCAGAGAGAGATGCTATATATTGAATTTGTGTGTATTTCTCTTGGAGATGGGATCCAAGCCGAAACACAAAATTTGTGCACATTCCATATTTACCCGATTTTAAATATTTTCGAACACGAGACAAAGTGTGGGTGCCCAAAACCACCCGAAAGCAAAGGGGCCGCTTTCAGATTTCAAAAGAGCGACGCTCAACCTGTGTCTGAATTAGTCTTCGTCTACACGGTGAAATGACACCACTTTAACTACGATGGCTTGATTCTATGCAATCATAGGAGTTAGTTATCCTTTGACAAGGCCTTGAGCTTTCTCTGCCAAAAAGTGCTGGTGCTTCACCTCCTTTCTTCACTCGCTCCTTCCTTCCTTCTTCCCGCCTCACCTTCTATTCTTCCTTCCTTCCTTCCTTCTCTCCCCATTACTTCCTTCCCTCTCTCCTTTCCTTCCTTCCTTCCATCTTCCCTTCTTCTTTCTTTCCTTTCTTCCTTCTTCTCATCCTTCCTTCTTTCCTTCCTCCTTCCCTTCATTTTCTCCTTCTTTCCTCTCCCTCAATTTCCCTTCCTTCCTTCTTCCATTCCCTCCTTTACTTCATACCTCCCTCCTTTTCTGTTCCCTTCCTTCCATCCATCCATCAATTTATCCATCCATCCACCCATCCTCCCTTACCCTCATCCTTCTTCTTTCTTTCCTTCCCTCCTTCTTCTCTTCCCTTATTCTTTCCTTCCCTCCTTCTCTTCCCTCATTCTTCCCTTCCCTTCTTTCTTTCCTCTCCTTCTTCTCTTCCATCATTCTTTCCTTCCTTCCCTTCTTTCTTTCCTTCTTTCTTCTCTTTCCTCATTCTTTCCTTCCTTCCCTTCTTTCCCTCCTTCTTCTCTTTCCTCATTCTTTCCTCCCTTCCCTTCTTTCCCTCCTTCTTCTCTTTCCTCCTTCTTTCCTTCCTTCCCTTCTTCTTCTCTTCCCTCCTTCTTCCCTTCCTTCCCTTCTTTCTTTCCTTCCCTCCTTCTTCTCTTCCTTCCCTTCTTTCTTTCTTTCCCTCCTTCTTCTCTTCCTTCCCTCCTTCTTTCCTTCCTTCCCTCCTTCTTCTCTTCCTTCCCTCCTTCTTTCCTTCCTTCCCTTCTTTCTTTCCTTCCCTCCTTCTTCTCTTCCTTCATTCTTTCCTTTATTCCCTCCCTCTTTCCCTTTTCCCTACCTCCATCCTTTCCTTCATTCTCTCCTTTTCTTCCCTCTCTCTCAATTCCCTCCTTCCTTCCTCCCTCTTCCCCTTTCCTTCCTTCCCTTCTTTCTTTCCGTCCATTTCCTTCCTTCCTTATTTAGTTCTCTCGTATAGATGAGTTTTAGGGGGAAAGAAGAAACCCAGCCCTTCTTTAATAGCCGAAGAGAGAGGAGGGGAGGCACTGTCACTTTATGGTCTTTCTTGTCTCTCCCTTCCTTTCAGGTGTTTTCCAACTTCTGCCGATTCCTCTCTGGGACAGACAGGCTCACTTTACACGAAAGGGATTAATCCGTCTGGCTGGGCCCATCTCTAAAATTGACATTTGACGCTCGAGCCAATGGTTTGCAAGGAACATGCTATGCAAATGGCCAGGATGACACGAACAAACAGCACTGGCTACCTAACAATGGCCAGCAAAGTTCTTTGTGAGTTCTGGGCCTTTTATGAGGCTCCTGCCGGGACCGGAGGAGCCAGACTGCTTGCTGAGGCTGGCAGAGCCGGGCGGCTTCACGGACCCAGCGCAGGCACCCCCAGACCCCCTTGGCGAGGGAGAGCGTCCCACAGCCTCTGGCCTTCGCACCTCTGGCAGGCGCAACCGTGAGTAGTCAAAAAGCCCGCCTCGCCACGACCAGAGCCAGGAATCCCCGGATTGGATCCCATCTCTTCCTCGCATCCACTTTCTAGCACTTGCCACAACGCACCCTTTTTGCCCCAAAATACAGTAGAGTCTCACTAATCCAAGCTAAACGGGCCAGCAGAAACTTGGATAAGCGAATATCTTGGATTATAAGGACTGATCAAGGAAAAGCCTATTAAACATCAAATTAGGTTATGATCTTACAAATTAAGCACCAAAACTTCATGTTATACAACAAATTTGACAGAAAAAGTAGTTCAATACGCAGTAACGTTATGTTGTAATTACTGTATTTATGAATTTAGCACCAAAATATCACGATATATTGGAAACATTGACTACAAAAATGGCTTGGATTATCCAGAGGCTTGGATAAACGAGGCTTGGATTAGTGAGACTCTACTGTAGTCCCAACTCCTTTGATTTTTTGTCATTGTCCTGATGTCTCTTTTCTCCTTCTTTCTTTCCTATCTTCCTTTATTTTTTTTCCCTCCCTTCTGTCCCTTTTCTGTCCTTATTTCTCCCTCTCCTTCCTTCTTTCCATTTCTCTCTATCTCTCCGTCCTTCTTCCTTTCCTGTTTCTCCATCCTCCTCTCTTCGTTCCTCTCCACTCTTCTTTCCATTTTCTCTCTCTCCATCCTTTCCTTGGTTCTCTCCTTCCTTCCAATTTCTTTCTCCTCCTTCCTTTCCTGTTTCTCCCTTCTCTCCTTGTTCCTCTCCTTCTCTCCATCCTTCTCTCTCCATCCTTTCCTTGTTTCTCTCCTTCCTTCCCATTTTTCTCTTTCCTTCTTCCTCTCCTGTTTCTCCCTTCTTCTCTCCATCCTTCTCTCTTCGTTCCTCTCTCCTTCCTTCTTTCCATTTCTCTTTCTCTCCATCCTCCTTCCTTTCTCCTTCTCTCCTTATTCCTCTCCTTCTCTCCATCCTTCTCTCTTCATTCCTCTCTCTCCTTCCTTCTTTCCATTTTCTCTCTCTCCATCCTTTCCTTGGTTCTCTCCTTCCTTCTTTCCATTTCTCTCTCTCCATCCTTCTTCCTCTCCTGTTTCTCCCTTCTTCTCTCCTTGTTTCTTTTCCTCTCTCCATCCTTCTCTCTTCATTCCTCTCTCTCCTTCCTTCTTTCCATTTTCTCTCTCCATCCTTTTCCTTGTTTCTCTCCTTCCTTCTTTCCATCTCTCTCTTTCCTTCTCTCCTTGTTTCTCTCTCTCCATCCTTCTCTCCTCCCTTCTTTCCATTTTCTCTCTCCATCCTTTCCTTGTTTCTCTCCTTCCTTCCAATTTTTCTCTTTCCTTCTTCCTCTCCTTTCTCCCTTCTTCTCTCCTTGTTTCTCTCCCTCTCTCCATCCTTCATTCCTCTCTCCTTCCTTCTTTCCATTTCTCTCTCTCCATCCATCTCTCCTTCCTTCTGCCTCTCATTGTTCCCCCGTCCTTCTTTCCTTGTCTTTGTCTCTTTCCTTCTTTCCATTTCTCTCTCTATTTCCTTGTTGCTCCCTCTCCTTTCCTTCTCTGTCTCTCCTTTCCATCCTTCCTTCTTCCTCTCCTGTTTCTCCCTTCTTTTCTCCTTGTTTCTCTCTCCTTCCTTCTGTTTCTCTCTCTCACCCCATCCTTCTTTCCTTGTTTTTCTGTCTCCTTCATTCTTTTTCCTTGTTGCTCTTTCTTTCCTTCCTTCCTTCCTTTCTTCCTTCTCTCTTTCTCTCTCTCCTTCTTCTCGTTTCTCTCTCTCCTTCCCTCCTTCTCTCCCCAACCTTCTTCAGAGCCACAGTGGTGCAATGGATTAAACCCTTGTGCCGGCTGAACTGCTGACCTGAAGGTTGGCAGTTCGAATCCGCAAGATGGGGTGAGCTCCTGCCTGTCAGCTCTAGCTTGCAGGGACATGAGAGAAGCCTCCCAGCTAACACATCTGGGCATCCCCTGGGCAACGTCTCTGTAGATGGCCAATTCTCTTACACTAGAAGTGACTTGCAGTATGTTCCATCCTTCTTTCCTTTTTTCTCTCGCTCTCTCCTTCCTTCTTTCTTTCCTTCTCTCTCCTTCCCGCCTTCTCTCCTTGTTTCTCTCTCCCCATCCTTCTTTCCTTGTTTCTCTCATTCCTTATTTATTTCCATTTCTCCCTCTTTCTTTCCATCCTTGCTGTTCTCTCTCTCTTGCCTTCTCTCTCTCTCTCTCTCTCTCTCCATCCATCCCTCCTTCTCTCTTTCTTTTCTCCCTCCCTCCTTTCTTCCCTCCTTTCTTTGTGATATTTCCCGCATTTTTTGATTCTAAGATGCCAGTCTTAAAACCAGGTGCATCTTCAAATCGTGGGTATTTTTAAACTGATATAAATAAAAGGGTGTTTAATGTATTGTTGAAGGCTTTCATGGCCGGAATCACTGGGTGACTGTGAGTTTTCCAGGCTGTTTGGCCATGTTCCAGAAGCATTCTCTCCTGACGTTTCACCCACATCTATGGCAGGCTGTGATGTCTGCTGGAAATTAGGCAAGTGGGGTTTATATACACAAGCACGTGGACAATTTCAACCAAAATGAGGAATCCATGAAAATGAACAAAATCTGGCTAAAAGTGATGGGAAAAAAACTAGAATCAGTAAATAAAGAACAACACTGAGAAACCAGGGAAATTTCAGGCAGGGAAACAATCAGGGCCAGCTAACACCTAGTAACAAAGGATTCCCCCAGGAAGGAAGCAGCCAGGCTTTGAAACTGCAAGGCTATTCAATGCTCATTGAATTTTAATTGGGATAGGATGTTTTCATTGATTATGTATTGCTGTTCAATGTATTGTATGAATGTTATATGTCGTACGCCGCTTTGAATCCCACCCACGGGAGAAAAGTGGGATAGAAATGAATCAATAATAATAATAATAATAATAATAATGTGTTGTTGAAGGCTTTCATGGCCGCGATCACAGGGTTGTTGTATGTCTTTCGGGCTGTGTGGCCATGTTCCAGAAGCATTCTCTCCTGACGTTTTGCCCACATCTATGGCAGGCATCCTCAGAGGTTGTGAGGCAACCTCTGAGGATGCCTGCCATAGATGTGGGCGAAACGTCAGGGGAGAATGCTTCTGGAACATGGCCACACAGCCCGAAAGACATACAACAACCCAATAATAATGATAATCAAGGTGGCCAGTGGCAACAGACAAGACTTCTTTCTCCCATCCTGGACATTATTTCACAGATATATAAACCTCACTTGCTTAGTTTCCAACAAACCTCACAACCTCTGAGGATGCCTGCCATAGATGTGGGCAAAACGTCAGGAGAGAATGCTTCTGGAACATGACCAGACAGCCTGGAAAACTCACAGCAACCCAATCGAGTGTTTTGTTCTGTTGGTGGCACTGAAATAAGTGTCTGTCTCACAATCGATGGTATCTTAGAATCAAAGAAATGCGGTAGATATGAGTCTCCATGCAGAGGAAAGCGGGGTGGAAATAAAGCAAGAAATAATCTATCGATTTCACTCCCAATGCTTTCAGTGTTAGGTCTTTTGCAGCAGAAGATCCCCTGCCAGTGGAGGACACCGGGTGCCCCCGAGCACCCGCAAGCCTTGCAAGCAAAGCCCTCTTTGAAAATTACACCTGTTTTCTGTGTGTCCAGAGCAAGGAGGACTCAAGGTGCCCGAAGGCAGGAAGGTCTCGGCGCTGTCCATTCAGCACCATGTCGAGCCGCAGATACTCCGGCTACCTGGCCGACGATGAGAGCATGCGGGGACCTCAGGTACGAGAGCACCGCCCCTTTAAGTTGCCAGTGAAGTCTAATTTAATTACATTTTAGTGACTGCAATGTGAATTTGTGACAAAGAACACGGAGTTCGGAACAAGTGACTTCAAATTAAAAAGGACAGGGCATGAGAAACAAATGCTTGGCTTGAAAGCAGGGGTTGCCCAAATGTTGGCCCACCGATGATTTGGGACTTCATCTCCCAGGCTTGGCCAACAGCCGGAAATTCTGGGAGCTGGAGCCCAAAGCCACCCCAACCCCAAATGGAAATACATTGAAATACTGAAATCAGAGATAGCTTGGGTAAGGTGCCTATGTGTGCAACCATTTGGACAGAGAGGAAAGCTAGGGAAATTTTGATATGTTTTGATTATGTGATTTTAAAGTATGTGTTGTTTTGATATGTATTCAAGGCATCAAATTGTGCCTTTGTTGTGAGCTGCCCTGAGTCCCCTTTGGGGTGAGAAGGGCAGAATATAAATAAATACATAAATACAGTAGAGTCTCACTAATCCAACACTCACTTATCCAATGTTGTGGATTATCCAACGCATTTTTTCAATACATCATGATATTTTGGTGCTAAATTTGTAAATACAGTAATTACTACATAACATTACTGCATATTGAACTACTTTGTGTGTCAAATTTGTTGTCTAACATGATGTTTTGGTGCTTAATTTGTCAAATCCTAACCTAATTTGATGTTGAATAGGCTTTTCCTTAATCCCTCCTCATTATCAAAGACATTCACTTATCCAACATTCTGCCGGCCCGTTTATGTTCGATAAGTCAGGCTCTACTGTATATTAAAAAATTTAGGACAGTATTCAGGATCCCCAAGACAGAAGAGTTAGTGGCAATGCTGGCTAGAGGATTCTGGGTGTTTGAGTGTTCCAAAAGTAATTTCTCCCAACTCTTGGAGGAATTGGCTTATTTCTGCTGCAACTCTAGGATGCTACTAGAGCAGGCATGGGCAAACTTCGACCCTCCAAGTTTTTGGACTTCAGCTGTCTGAAGACCAAGCCTTCTTTAAGGACAAAGGTTCCATTGTCCCAATACCCATAGTGGCCATTTTGCCAGACCTGAGAAAGCCAAGAAGGTCTTAGTGGCAGCGAAGAAGAGACAAGAGGGCTGTCTGGGTCTGACTTTGCCAATTCCTTGCTTTGCTTTGCTTGCAGATGAGGAACCCCAGCCCCAAAAGAAAGGTTTCCGAGTGGAGGAATGCGCTGAGGCAGCCCTCCCCCCACCCATTCTGGAATCCGGAGATGACATCCTCGAGGTCCACCACTCCGTCTTTTGGATCCGAACACCGCAGGAGACACAAGCCCCGTCCCAGCACCAGCAGCGCCGGGGAGAGCCGTATCCTCGCCGATGAATTTTCCGAATTTGTGGATTTCCTGGCCGACGAGAACGTCCTGGACAGCCTCCAGCGCATCATGGAGGACGCCGTCCGCAAGCTGCGGGAGGTCACCTTGGAGGACGGGCAGCGTCTCTTCAATGTCCAGGAAGACTCCCGCTCGAGCGCCGAAAGCGAGCCGTGGTCCTTCTCCTACAGCTCCACGCGCTCCCGCTCCAGGTATCCCACCACCAGCACCACCACCGATAGCACCTCCAGCTCCGAGGAAGACTGGTTCGCTGGGGCCGCCGCCAAGCAGCCAAGACCCCCGCCCAAAGCCGAAGACAAGGTCTGCCTCTTGGATAAGTACGCCTCGCGACTCCCCAAGCTGGACAGCAAGAAGGTGGATCACGTGTCCGGCCGGTTCCATGCAGAGGTATTTCCACGCCGTTATTGAAGGACAGCGGCCTTGAGTTTATCCGCCCTTCTTTACCCAATGTAACCCATGCATGGCAATAAATTTCTTTGCAAATATCCCGATCTGTAGTATCCGCTATGAAAAGCCGGGTGGGGAACGGGGGCGGGCCATCATCCCAACCAGTCTAGGCACAGCTAGCATATGGTTTTCGCCGTAAACCCAGTAATCTTTTGGGACTAAGTTGGCTCTCCGGGTGAAACCCTCTGGTTCTCTGCTGTGTCGTAGCTTTTGTTATATTTCTGGCTACGATGAAAACATTTAAGCCATTCCAGTGAGCTGATAAATGGCACAGCCAATACCCAGTTTTGGCTCAATTACAGAGTCCAGTTCAGATGGCAACAAGACCTATATATTGTGAGTTTTTCAACATTTCCCTAGTCGAGTGCATTCCTAGTACACAAACCATGACCTTTGGTTTCTAGGCAAAGGGTGATTTTCTATCTCCATATTTATTATCCTGCCTTTCTCCCAATATGGGACCCAAGGCAGCTCAAAACGGAAGTAGAAAACCAAAATATAAGTTAAAACCAAGTACAGGAAAAGATAGAATGGGCTGGCATTCGGTATCACAGTTATGGATTTGTAACCTAGAGCTATGGTTTCCTAACTACTCCATATTCAGGAAAATAGCCTGGTCTTGATGGAAAGGCTACACAAATACCCTTCCAGCCCAACCTTAAGAACCAGCAGCCAAACTGGAAAGAAAGACTGGTGTTGACCAAGGTTCAATGAGGTTCAGTGTGGAGAACAGAACCTGCAGTTGGGAAAGTTTGCAATTACTAGTCTCCATTTGATGGCAACAATGCTGTCTCTAATGCTTTGTGAAAAATATACCCTGAGTCCCAATACCATTGATCCCAAAGTAGACTCTTTACTTGGCTCTAAAGATCCCAATTCTTCCAGCAGAAACAGGATGGCGCAAGTACGAGAGAAGTGGTAACGGAAAAGGGCAAGGAAGTTGGAACGGGTTCAGAAGATCCAATGGAAAAGTACGGTTTCCATGTTAAAAGGTGGAAATCAGCCAAGGATTCCAGTATGGGGACGGGTGGGGTAAGATCGTCAAGGTGATGAAAGTCTTGGGTTCGAATCCTGATCAAGCCAATTGCCTTAAAGTAGTTGAATAGGAGAACACAACATTCACATGCCCATTGGATTCTTGGCATTTCCAGGTAGAGCTGGAATGTAAGGTAGAGAAGAAGTGGTCAATTTGTAGATGTGATTGGGATGTAACTCAGCTCAGACCTTGCTATCATGGCAAAGAATGGGAAAAGTAACTGTTGAACAATGCACAGAGGGCCACACATTGTGTAGACCATATAGAACTAGATGCACCAACGGCCCCACTTGGTCTAGAGCACCTTCTTGGGTCCCTCTTTAACCGATTCTGATTGTCCGTCTCCCCAAAGTGGAATGGTACCCATCCTACCCTTGCTCCTCCCTTTGCGACTTATTCCGATGCAGCTATAATGCCCTTTTCTCCTTTCTCTTACTTTCTCCGTTGCTCGCTTGCAGACATTTTCAGAGCGATCAGGGGACGATTATTTTTACCGGCAAGAACACCTCCACATTTGGGCCAAACTGGCCGAGTCTTTTGAGAAGTTCCAACCGCCCAAAAAGGATTATTTTTCCAAATTTAAGAAAGAGCCGCAGGAGTCGCTATCGGTCGAATCCCTCCAAAAGGAAATCACCAATGTCTTGAAACGCCCGGGCATCCCGACGTATTCCCCGGACCAGCAACCTTTCCTAGCTCTGGATTTCTTGGAAGAACACAAAATCCTCTCGGCCCTTCAAGACATTATCAACCAAGCTGTCCAGAAGGTCCTGCAGGCAACGGGAACGGATGGGGTTCCTTTGGTGAGCCTTTTCGATGACGAAGGCCGCCCCGTGGCATTCTGGGACTCTTCCATGGAAGAGACTGATGAGGAAGAGGAGGAAGGAGAAGAAGAAGAAATGGAAAGGAGTGGCTCAGCAGTTTCTGGGAGTGGAGAAGATACATCAGATGATTTTTCGGATGGCAGCAAGTCAGGCGATGGGAAGAAGAAGAGGAAGAAGAAGGGGAAAAAGAAGAAGAAGAAGAAGGCGGAGACATCGCCGGTGGAAGACAAGGGCAAAGCCAAATACACCCCGCCGCCCCTTCTGAAATCCAGGCGCAAGTCTTTCACGCCTGAAGAAGCTCAACGCAAGCCAAAATATGTGCCTCCTCCACTCCCAAAATCAAAGCCAAGGGCTCCGCAGGGGACGCCTCCACCCAAGCCCAAATATGTGCCTCCTCCGCTTCCCAAGCCGAAGCTGAAGAAGAAAGAATCGGTCCAGATGGAAGCCGAACCAGCCAAACAGGTATGGCATTGACTTGAACTGCAAGAGAAATTATGAAAACAACCTTCTAAGATCACGGAATCCATCTGGTTGCTTGCTAGGTGGGTTCTGTGATCCTTCTTGGGGGCAGCCACCACTATGAAGACCCCGCATTCTTATGCTCATCGTCCTAGTTTAATTTGACTGTAGCATCCATAGAATATAATAATAATATAATAAAACTTTATTTATATGCCGCCCTATCTCCCGGATGGGACTCAGGGCTGTGTCCAATCATAAAAACAACACAAATTTTACATAACAAGATAATAACACATTATTAAGCAAAGTAAAAATACAATTATCGAATGCCTTACAAATATGACTTCAACATCCAGCCGTCTCAAGGAGAACTGGCAAGTGGTCTTGTTGAATAACATGCTGTTCATGTGTGCCTTCAGTTTGTTTACGAACGGGGAATCTATTATAGGGATCCAATAATATAGGTAAAGGTTTTCGTGTCTGACTCTGGGGGTTGGTGCTCATCTCCATTTCTAAGCCGAAGAGCGGGCGTTGTCCATACACACCTCCAAGGTCATGTGGCCACTGGCATGACTGCATGGAGCGCCATTACCTTCCCTATTGATCTACTCACATTCGCATGTTTTGTGGCCATAGGCATGACTGCATGGAGCGCCATTACCTTCCCTATTGATCTACTCACATTCGCATGTTTTGTGGCCATAGGCATGACTGCATGGAGCGCCATTACCTTCCCTATTGATCTACTCACATTCGCATGTTTTTGAACTGCTAGGTTGGCAGGAGCTGGGGCTAACAGCGGGCGCTCATTCCGCTCCAGGGATTTGAACCTGGCACCTTTTGGTCTGCAAATTCAGCAGCTCAGCACTTTAACACACTGTGCCACCAACCCTAACGCTAACCCAGTAATATACCACTGGGTAAATCTTCTAAAACCCGTTATCCTCTGTTTGTTTTTTCCCTGTCGTTCGCAGCCTCTTCTGACGAAGCACATCATTACCGCCAAGGATGTCAAGCGGGCCCGCCTCCAGGCCCGCCCCATTCCCAAGCAATCTGTCATCAATTTCCTGATTGAAAATGCGGCCAAGCTGGTCCTGTACAAATACAACTACGAAACCCTCCTCTGCTCCAAGCTGGGCCTCATCTCGGTGCCCGTGACCAAAGTGCTGCTGGAGATCATGTTCGGCTACAAGCGGATGAAGGGCAGCGGGATCCGCCTCTCCTCCCAGATTGACTGGGCCAAAGTCTACGACGAGATCTACGCCCCGCGCCCGCCCAGGCCTAAGATGCCCCGTCGCAAGCTGGCCGACGGGAAGAAAGGCCGGGCCGTGAAGGGCAAAGGCAAAGGCAAGGGCGGCGTGAAGTTGCCGGGAGCCAAGAAGGCCGTCTTTTTCCAACCCGAAATGGCCGGCGGGAAAGTGGTGGTGATGGGGACGCCTACCGAGCAAGAGCTGAGCAGCTGGGATATACAACTGGGAGAAAGCGCGACCGAGGAAGAATACGAAGACGAGGAAGGGCCAGAGATTTTCGAGATTGTGCCTCCACACTTCCTGGGAGGAGAAACCGACGACTTCTCTGCCGACGAGGCCGACGAGGATTCCCTGGCCCAGCCCTCCTTCTCCGTCCTGGGGGCCTCCACTCCGAAAGATAGCCCAGTGAGGTCTGCAGCCTCCGAGGATGACTCCTTCAAGATCTCCAGTGCCCCCGAGGAGTCCGAGGGCTCCTCCCTCGCCGTCTCGTCCAAGAAGTCGGGCTCTCGGAAATTCAGCGTGCCCCCGCCGGCCAGCGCCCGAGGCTCCCAGGCCCTCTTCCCCGAGGTGGAACCGGCCGCTTCATCGTCCGCCGAAAACGTGCGGAAAATGTCATCCCGCAAGTCTACCCTCGGCGGGGAAGGCAGCAAGACGGTGTTCCCGAAAATCTAAATCTAAAGCTGCATAGTAGCCATAAATAAAACATAGATGTTGTGTTCGTCACAACCTTTGTGTCTCGTTCTTTGGTCCAAATCTTCTTAAACGTTTCCACCCAGACCTGAGAAATCTGTGTGGAACTTTGCAATCAAATATCGACTGGTCACAAATCACCGTCGGCAAGGCTGAGTTTCCTATTCAATGAAGTATGGTTGATGCATCTTCTGCAGAATCTGCTGTATACACTGTGCAATAGATCCGTGTACATGTCTTTAGGTGGGTACTGGGATGTATAGTTCATCTGCAATCAATGAGCACTCTGAACTCCACCAACAATGGACCTGGAACTGACTTGGCATACACAGCTTCCATAACCAACAAAACTACTAGATGTCTTTGGGGAAAATTCACCTTGATTTGGGGGAGTTGTAGTTCACCTACATCCAGAGAGCACTGTGAACCCAAACACCGATGAATCTGGACCAAACTTACCACACATACCTGATATGTCAAAATTTGATTACTGGAGGGGTTTGGGGGAAACTGACCTTCCTTTCTGGGATTTGTAGTTCACCCACCACCAGGGAAACTGTGACCTCCACCAATGATAGATCTGGACCATCTATGATTCTATGACTCACTCAACCTACTGGAAAGGTTGGAGGGGACTGACTCACCATAGTGGGAGTTGTAGTTTACCCTACACTGAACGCCACCCACCCCAATGATGCATCTAGAGCAGGGGTCCCCAAACTTTTTAAGCAGAGGGACGGTCCACAATCTTTCAGACTATTGTGGGACCGAATTATCATTTCAAAAAAAAATACAAACAAATTCCTATGCATACTGCACATGTCTTATTTGTAGTGCAACAACAACAACAACGAAAGAACAATACAATATTTAAAAATGAAAACAATTTTAACCAACATAAACCTATTAGGATTTCAATGGAAAGTGTGGGCCTGCTACTGGCCAATGAGATAGTCAAGTTAATTAGGATTGTTATTGTTGTTGTTGTGTATCATGTCAGACTTTGGCCGAGCCTAAGTCTAAAATTAATTATTTATTTACTGCATTTATTTACTACATTTATATCCCACCCTTCTCACCCCAAAGGGGACTCAGAGCAGCTGTATGTACATACAATATATTATATTATTAGCATAACACAATATTAGCATTATATATTACTATATTGAACTATACCACTATACTATTATATAATATGTAATATATAACATATAATTAATATTATTATATGGTATTACTATTAGTATTATATTGTATAACATAAGATTATTATCAATATTATATGTATATAGAATATATTATATTATTAAAACTGATATAAAATATTATATTATAAAACTGAGGGCGGGGGCCAGGTAAATGACCTTGGAGGGCCGCATCCGGTCCCCGGGCCTTAGTTTGGGGACCCCTGATCTACAGCAAACTTGCCCAACATAACAAATTTTAAGTACTGATGGAGTTTCTCGGGGTGAACCCGGCATGATGTGAGTTGTAGTTCTCCCACAACCTTATGCATTTGGTGCAATTAAAAAATGTTTTCAAATAACCCGGACAACACCAAGTACCCAAGCTAGTTTGGAATAAGACTGCGTCCAGTTCTGGGCAAAACAATTCAAGAAAAAGAAGATAAAACTCCAAGAATCCCCCAGACAGCATCATGATTATCTTGTAAATCGCCTAGAGCATCATGGATGGAGGGCGATTAATAAGTAATTAAATGATGATGATGATGATGATGATGATTAGAGGATTCTGGGAGCTGTAAGCAAAAAAAAAAAAAAGCAATTTATTTTCATGCTGGGATTACACCTCCCAGTCTCAACTCACCCATCTTCCAGTGTCGTCACATTAGAAACAGCAGCTGGGACGGGAATATAGTCCGAAGCTGGAAAATAATAATAATAATAATAGTGTGAAAATGCATACTTGGGGAGCAGCAACAGTTTTAGGGTAGTCATTTCCCCATCCCCTTTCCAATGAAAGAGTCTCATACAGACTGCCACTCAAGGCTACAGAATTCTGGGAATTGTAGTTTGGCAAGGCCTGTACTTTAGGTGTCTCACTAAACTACAAATTCCAAGATTCCATAGCAGCTAAGATAAAGGTTTTCCCCTGACGTTAAGTCCAGTCGTGTCCGACTCTGGAGGTTGGTGCTCATCTCCATTTCTAAACCAGAGCCGGCGTTGTCCATAGACACCTCCAAGGTCATGTGGCCATTGGCATGACTGCATGGAGCACCATTACCATCCCGTTGGAGCAATACCTATTCATCTACTCACATTTGCATGTTTTCGAACTGTTGGGTTGGCAGAAGCTGGGGCTAACAGCAAGAGCTCATCCTGTCCGGCGGATTCGAACTGCCAACCTTTTGGTTTAACCCACTGCACCACCATGGCCCCCATTATATACATTATATTATAATATATTTCTGTATATTGTAATGTAATCAAATATATTTTATTTATTTATTTCAATTATTTATACCCCGCCCTTCTCACCCGAGGGGACTCAGGGCGGCTTACAAGTGGCAATTGATGCCGTTACACTGATATACAATAAATTAAAACAGTTAAAACAGTCATAAAATAGTCATAAAATACAATATACAAAGTTTAAAACAATGCAAAGTGCTTATGCCATTCATCCACCAGACCTTATACAAGAGCCGTAATTCAGACCGCGTCGAATTTATATATATATAAAACATACAATGCGATTTATATAATATTGTATATTATATATATTACATTACTCTCTATATAATATATATTGTATTATATTCTATTGTATATGTGTATATATATATATATATAGTAATATATATGTGCGTGTATATCAGGCATGGGCAAACTTGGGCCCTCCAGGTGTTTTGGACTGCAACTCCCACAATTCCTAACAGCCTACCGGAGGGCCCAAGTTTGCCCATGCGTGATAGATATATATGTGTGTGCGTGTGTGTGTATTATATTACATTACAATATACAGATATATATTGTAATATAATATAATGTATATTATATATAATATGTTTTTTTTATATATGTGTGGGTGTATTATATTACATTACAATACACAAGTATATAATACAATGTAATATAATGTACATTATATATATATATGTATATTCTATATATATGTGTATGTAATACATTACAGTAAACAGATATATAATGTCATATAATGTATACTGTATGTGTATATATATATATATATATATGTATATATGTATATTTGTGTGTGTATTATATTACATTACAATATACAGGTATATATTGTAATGTAATACAGTAGAGTCTCACTTATCCAACACTCGCTTATCCAACGTTCTGGATTATCCAACGCATTTTTGGAGTCAATGTTTTCAATATATCGTGATATTTTGGTGCTAAATTCGTAAATACCGTAATTACTACATAGCATTACTGCGTATAGAACTACTTTTTCTGTCAAATTTGTTGTCTAACATGATGTTTTGGTGCTTCATTTGTAAAATCATAACCTAATTTGATATTTAACAGGCTTCTCCTTAATCCCTCCTTATTATCCAACATATTTGCTTATCCAACATTCTGCCGGCCCGTTTATGTTGGATAAGTGAGACTCTACTGTATAATGTATATGATATATATTATATGTATATTTTATATGTGTCTGTATTATATTACATTACAATATAGATACATATGATGTAATATAATGTATATTATATATGCATATTTTATATATGTGTACTATATTACAATACAATATACAGATGCATATTATAATGTAATATAATGTATATTATATATATGTATATTACGGTATATTACATTACAATATACACACATATATTTTAATATAATGTATATTATATATAATATGTTTATTTTATATATGTGTGGGTGTATTATATTACATTACAGTATACAGATATATATTATAATGTAATATAATGTATATTATATATATGTATATATGTGTGAGTACTATATTACATTACAATATACAGATACATATTATAATGTATATTATATATAAAATTATATCTATATTATATATATTTGTGTGTATTATATTACATTACAATATACAGATATATATTGTAATGTAATATAATGTATATGATATATAATATTATATGTATATTTTATATATGTGTGAGAGAGAAAAAGACCTTGATCACCTTGGTAGATAGAAGCCCATTGAATGACCTTGAAGGAGGTCACACTCTCTCAGCCTCAGAGTGGGGGTGGGCTAGAATAGGCTGTCTTGGCTCAATGCTAGGGGTTCCTGGGAGTTGTAGTTTTCCAAGGCCTCGCCAAACTAGATCTCCCAGGGCTCCACCACACTGGGCCAGAGCAGTTAAAAATGTGGAAGTAGCAACCCACCCATGAGAAGTGCCGACGCCGGGCCTCGAACTCGCAGCCTCCCGAGAACGCGCTTCAGCTTCTGCGCCTCCGCGATCGCCCCGCCCCTTGCTCGAGAAAGGGAGGCAAGGCGGGAGAGCGCCGCCACGTCGTAGCTTCTGATTGGCGCGCAATAGGCCAATCACCGCCGCCGCCGTCAACGTTCCGAGCCAAGGGGCGTGGCCGGGCGCGCGGGGGCGGTGCTGGCAGCCGCTGATTGGCTCAGCCCCAGCGCCGGGACCGGAAGTCGCTTCGGAACCGTGCCGAACCCTTCAAGATAGCAGCGGCGGAGCTGAGGAGATGCGGCGCGGTTTGGGCGCCGTGTTTTGGCGCCTCATGCTTCTCTTGCTCTTCGCCGGAGGCTCGAGTAGGGCGTCGGAAGCCGAGGCGGGCGCTGTCACTTGCGGCTCGGTGCTGAAGCTGCTCAACACGCGGCACAACGTCCGGCTCCACTCGCACGAGGTCAAATACGGATCCGGTGAGGAGCGGGGAAAGGACACAAAGCGGCTTTGCCTTTACCCGCAGGCCATAAACTCCAGTCAAAGGCTTCCAAGTCCCTCAGGAGCCTTTGGACTTCATCTCCCAGCATGCCTCACCGCTGGCCAAGGTGGCAGGGGCTTCTGGGAGTTGAAGTCTCAAAGCCCTGAAGGGCCCCAAAGACCAGGAATAGCTGCCAAATGCAGTCGGGTCTCAGCATCTATGGTCCCTTCCACACAGCTGAATAAAGTCCCACATTTTCTGCTTTGAACTGTGATATATAATAACAGTGTGGAGTCAGATAACTCATTTCAAAACAGATATTGTGGATTACAGTATTACAGTAGAGTCTCACTTATCCAAGCCTCGCTTATCCAAGCCTCTGGATTATCCAAGCCATTTTTGTAGTCAATGTTTTCAATACATTGTGATATTTTGGTGCTAAATTCATAAATACAGTAATTACAACATAACATTACTGCGTATTGAACTACTTTTTCTGTCAAATTTGTTGTATAACATGATGTTTTGGTGCTTAATTTGTAGAATCATAACCTAATTTGATGTTTAATAGGCTTTTCCTTAATTCCTCCTTATTATCCAAGATATTCACTTATCCAAGCTTCTGCCGGCCCGTTTAGCTTGGATAAGTGAGACTCTACTGTATTGAGGAGCCCCCGTGGCCTAGTGGATTAAAGCCTTGTGACTTGAAGGTTGGGTTGCTGACCTGAAGGCTGTCAAATTCGAATCCAACCCGGGGAGAGCGCGGATGAGGTCCCGCTGTCAGCTCCAGCTCCATGTGGGGACATAAAAGAAGCCTCCCACAAGGATGGTAAAACATCAAAACATCCGGGCGTCCCCTGGGCAACGTCCTTGCAGATGGCCAATTCTCTCACCCCAGAAGCAACTCCAGTTGCTCCTGACACGGAAAAAAAAACAGTATTATTTATTTATTTACAACATTTATACCCTGCCCTTCTCACCCGAAGAGACTCAGGGCGGCTTACAAAAATTGGCAAAATTTAATGCTCAAAATGCAACCATAAAAACAAAACAATATAAACAAATCCATTAATAACATTGTTAAAACACATTATAAAAACCTATATATAATAGAGTCTCACTTATCCAAGACTCGCTTATCCAAGGTTCTGGATTATCCAAGGCATTTTTGTAGTCAATGTTTTCAATATATCGTGATATTTTGGTGCTAAATTCGTCAATACAGTACAGTGTTCCCTCACTTATTGCTGGGGTTACGTTCCAGGACCACCCGCAATAAGTGAAAATCCGCAAAGTAGGGACACTATATTTATTTTAATATTTATACATTATTTTAGTAGTTATACACTATTTTAAGTCTTTATCAACCAATTGTGTGTTGATAAATCGCCTCCTTCTCCTCCCGTTGCCGCTTGGGCTCCTTTTCTCTCCCTTTGGTTTCTCCTTCCTCCCTTCCTTAAGCTGTAAATTGTAATTTTTTCTGATTTATAATAGTCTTTTAGAGTTTATTGAAAAAGCGCAAAACAGCGAATCTGCGAAAAGTGAACCGCAAAGTAGTGAGGGAACACTGTAATTACTACATAGCATTACTGCGTATTGAACTACTTTTTCTGTCAAATTTGTTGTATAGCATGATGTTTTGGTGCTTAATTTGTAAAATCATAACCTAATTTGATGTTTAATAGGCTTTTCCTTAATCCCTCCTTATTATCCAAGATATTCGCTTATCCAAGCTTCTGCCGGCCCGTTTAGCTTGAATAAGTGAGACTATTGTATCTACATTGATATTCTGGGTTATATGGCTGTTCGGAAGGGCCCTCAGGCCCCTTCTACCCAGCTGAATAAAATCCCCCATTTTCTGCTTTGAACTGGGATATATGGCAGTGTGGACTCAGATAACCCAGTTCAAGGCAGATATTGTGGGATTTTCTGCCTTGATATTCTGGGATACAGGACTGTGTGGAAGGGCCCCAGGTAATCCTAGGTGCTGTGGGCTCTGCTTCAGAGATATCCCTTGACCCAAACCACCAATGGAGAAACTCTATCATGTTAACGGGGTTGCCCAAAGTCAACGGGCAGCTTTAAGGTGCAGAGATGGGCATACGGGAAATTCTGTTTTAATGCTTCCATTTCCTCTTCTGCTGACAATGTTTGCAGGCAGCGGACAACAGTCGGTGACCGGAGTCGAAGCTTCCGATGACGCAAACAGCTATTGGCGGATCCGGGGCAAAACTGAGGGATCCTGCCAGCGAGGGACACCGGTGAAGTGTGGACAAGCTGTGCGCCTCACACATGTCAACACAGGGAAGAATCTGCACACCCACCACTTCTCTTCGCCACTCTCCAACAATCAGGTCAGAATCAGAGTCTTCCATTACACTATGTAACAGATTTTTTTAAAAAAATTGTTCCTGGCTTAAAAGTGTTGTAGTGGAAGTTCAGTCGTACAATGCAATGCAACTTCATCATCTTCTGCATTTTTTGAAACATTTGCTGTGGAAAGTAGTAGTTGCTTTGGAATATATATGGGGGAAGGAGGGAATGTGAATGGCAACCCTGTCATTCTGTAATAAGGATCCTACATGACATTAGCTCGTGATAAATAATAGTAATAAAAGCATAGTATCATTGACTCCTGACTAAAGTAGAGCCACTTAATCAGTTGCCATGTAGGTAAAATGAGATCACTGCTCTGGTTAGGAGGAACAATTGAATTTAGGCCAGAAGTGAAAATCATTATGATATTAAGCTGTAAAATCTAAGACTTTTTCATCATTTGCATTGCTGGCTAGGAGGACAGAGCTGTGCCATTTGCACTCCCCAATACTTTAGGGTTAGTTGGCAGATTGGGACTGGTTTGTGGCAGTTCTAGGAAACTATTCAAGTATGATAACAACATGGCACACATGTGGTGTCCAGCACAGTGAAACAAATATTGCTACTCTGCCACATCAGATAGCCCAAAAAGCGCTGCTTTCGGGTATGTAAATATTACTCTGTGATAAATGGGAGCTTATCAAAGTGTACCCAGTCAGTTTGATGCATTCATTCCATTTATCATTCCAGTCTGTTTCTCTGAGATGGGGTTTAGTATTGAGAGTCGAAGTTGAGTTAATGCAGTTTGACACCACTTTTAACTGTTGTGGCTCAATTCTATAGAATTCTCAGAGCTGCTGTTTGCTGAGACACCAGCACTCTTTGCACAACTCCCAGGATGCTATAGCATGGAACAAAGTGCCATCAAGCTGCGTTCAGTCTACAGCATAGATGCATCCTTAAAAATGGAAAAGTAACTCTTGTAGGTACAGTTTTCAGGTCTCTAGTGCATGATCATGATCACATTATAGGTAGCACATCCCTTTTCAGGAAATCTGGAATACTCCAAAATCTACAATATAGGTGACTGGGAAGTTGACACTTTTACTTTCTGATGGTTCAATATACAGAAGACTTTATTTCATGTATGTAATAATGCTGTGTATAAAATCACCTTCACGTCTATGTGAAACATCAGTGAATTAAAAAAATATTGTTAATTACATAACAACACAATCTGTGAATAGGTAATAGACAGCTATTGCATATACACATTATGTATAATGGAGCATTTCTATATTGTCTATTCATCTCTTTAAAAGGTTATTATACTTTTCACTTTTCCCCTCTCCCCCCCTGCACCACCATCCCATACCACTAAAATATTTTTTCTATCTTTATCTTTGACCATGAATACAGCTTTCTTAATATTTGTACTATATTTATGTTGGCTTCGCCACTTTCTATTCGTTCTATATAGATCAACCATTTATCTTTAATTTTTTTCTGTTTTGTCCTCCTGCACATCATTTCAAGTTATATGTGCTATAATGTCCACTTGGACTTGATCAAACAGATAATTATTCCACTTCTCCATATTCCATTTTTTACCTTTCCATCCCCCCCCCCCCCAATGCTATTATCGCCTTGGCTGCTAAAATCATTGCTCTAAACAAATCTTGTGGGGGTTTTTTGCATTCATCTTATTGTGTTGTCGAAGGCTTTGATGGCCAGGATCACAGGGTTGTTGTATGTTTTCCGGGCCATACAGCCCGGAAAACATACAACAACCCATTCGTCTTATTGTTCCCAAGTATTCCCATTAACATAAAGCCCATATTTACTTGAATTGGTGTTTTACAAAATGTCTCAATTTTCTTTACTATTTTTTCCCCAGAAAATTAGTAAATTTGGGCATTCCAATTTTGTATTTAGACTTGGCTGCCATCTCTTAATATATGTATTACGTACATTTATGCAAAAAAGAAATCCAAAACGCTTCTGGTCTTGAGCATTTTGGCTGAGAGGAATTCAACCTGTATCCCTTTTGGCATTTTCCTGGATTGGTCTTTCTGCCGATGTTCACACTTAAAGCCATTTCTCCCCTTCCCTCTTGGTTGTAACAGGAAGTCAGCGCCTTTGGCGATGATGGGGAAGGCGACGACTTAGACGTGTGGGTGGTCCAGTGCGGCGGGGTGTACTGGGAGAGGGACGATGCCGTACGCTTCAAGCACATAGGAACCGACGTCTTTCTTTCCGTCACCGGCGAACAGTATGGCCACCCCATCCGGGGCCAGCGGGAAGTCCATGGCATGCACTCCCCGAACAACCACAACTACTGGAAGGCGATGGAAGGGGTGTTCATCAAGCCCAGCTTGGACTCTACGAAGCACGACGAGCTCTAGAGACAAGCAAGGCGCTTGAGGTGGAAACCTCTCGACCAAAATGTATGAGCCGGTCCCGTTCTGTAAATAGCAAACCCGAATCACCAACACCTTAAAGGGACGGGGATTGATTTGGAGGGCAATGTTATCACGGGCAGTTGGCTATATCTCAGGCCGATGGTTTGGCTCCCTTCCATTTTCGGAAGCCACTTCCTTTTCTTACCTTTTCCGGTTTTTTTGTAAGAGAAGGGGAAATTGCGAAACACCACGTAAACAACTTGATCCAAAGTGCAATAAAAACTTCCTTATGTTTTAAGGGAAATAATGAACTCTTGAAGCAATGGAAGAGCGTGTTGTAGTCCGAACCTTGAAAATCTGGGGCTCTGTAGGTAAAACTCATCTATAACTTACTTTTTAATGTGCCTGTTGCACGTAATCATTTGCTCTTAGAATTTGCATCCCATGGGGAAAATGTAGGTTTTACTTATTTTAAAATAAAAACCACTGTAAATGTAACATTTTGGTAGTAAGAGGGAGATTTGCTACATTCACTTTGCTGCAAATAGAAGCACTGTCTCATATGGTTCATCATTCATACACTTCTTTCTACAATGCACAGCAACTTCTGCAAATTGGATTAATCACAGATTTTATTACAAACATTCTCTTTAGGAATTCCTATGTCCACCTATCAGAAATTGATCATAAAGTCATGCTGGAGGACCTAAGAGAGAATGCCCCTCTAGGGAATTCTCAATCCTCTGGTGTGATTCTGTAGTCAAATTCTGTTGGAATAGGACTATAGAGTTGTGCTGGTGGATTGAAAGATTCCTAGAGAGAGTTTTTTTCAGATTTAAAAAATATTTTATTTGTGTTTTTCCCATTTTGACAGGGGTCCTGTCCCTCCCATCGCTAGCAAACATGGAGTGTGACAGCAGTTTCATTATCATGTGCAACTATTTATTTTTCTCTTTTGTACACATACACTGAAAGGAATGTGCTAAGTAAAGGGAATTTATACATATTGTTCAGGCATGTGCACCTTTTGGGGGGCTAGAATCCAAACGAGGCGTATGATGTGAACAGATAAATTTCTGTGTCTCATAAGCCAGGTCCTAACATTCTTTACAACTCTCGAAAGATTATTGTCAGTGCCGGCATGTTTCCTTCTTCATCCGCCTCCAAAGAGAGTTCTTGATGGTGAAATGGCGCTCCTCAGTCCGCAGCGAAATTCACAGCTTCGGCCCCAGACGGGAGCCCATTCAACAGCTGGATGGCGGCGGTCTTTCCAACGGCCGCATGTCTCGCTTGGCGTCTGCTTTACAGGTCTGGCGTGTTTGCTGAGGTTTCTCTGGTCTGGTTCCGTGCCAACAGCGGCGGCCTTCGCCAACAAAGCATGTGAGGTGGGAAGGTTCCCCAGCTCGCGCTCTTGTAAAAGCCTTGGCTAATTCGCCCTTGAATCAGCCAAGCATTTTACAAGAACCTTGGAATTTGCAATGTAGGGAAGGACTTTAGGAGCTCTTCTTGTTCCGCTCCAGACTACAAATCCCAGCATTCCATAGGCAATTGCTATGGAATCGTAGCACTATAATTTTTTTAGTATAACAGGACCCCGCATCTTTAGCCATTCCCCAAGGAATTTACAGCATAATCCCATAAATCGGTATTTGTGCATCTGTCAGTGCTTTGGGAATCCCGCTGTACGACAAAGCCCTTTCATTCTGCATGCAAGGCTATACAGATCAGTTACTCAAAACCAAATGTCTATTTACCACTGACCAATTTGGGGCTTATGTGATAGATTTTCTAGCCTAAATATCTCATCTGAGATTGGAAGATAAGCAGGGTCATCCCTGATTGATACTTGGATGGGGCACTACCAAGGAATGCCAGGTGATGCAGGCTCATTTTATAGGTGCTAGCCTAGAAAATTCTATGAAATTAATGGGGTCACTCCAAGTCTATAGGTAAGTCAAAAGCAAGCAAGAGACATGCATAGAGATGTTCCGTGTCATTTCTCACTCTGGTCACTAGTTGGCACTGCTCTATTTGCTTTATGGCCCATTTGTGCAGCTACCTTGTGTAAATCACCTGCAGACTTATGGAGAACATGACTTTTGTAGGGTTTTATCTTAGGCAAAGAATAGCAAGAGTGATTTTTGACTGCCCATGCTTCTGAAACAGAGCCTCTGGCAGCTGGCATTCCTTGGAATTCTGCCATCCAAGTACGAACCAGGGCTGAGCGTCCAAAACCAGTGTGAACCTGAAACCTTTAGGGCACCGAGGACTGTGGGTACAGCACATCATTGCCTATCTCTATAAATTATTACAAATGTGCAGAACATCCATGACAATGCTGTCAATTTGGAAACATCTGGATTTCAGCAGGTTGCCTGCGCCTTTATATTCCAACCCCGTAATAGTCTTTGTTTCCTATGCTTCAAACTCTTGGAATACTTCTGGCTGCCTCTCTTGCTTTCTCCCTCCCTGACTGTCAAAATTCAGCTGTTTCAAAGCGCCAATCTTTCAAAGGAGGCATCAGGCCTCTCTGATTTCTGTCTTTTTCTCGAACCGGGCCCAACCAAAACCAAAACAAGGCACCAGCTGCCAAAAACCTGGAGCAGTCTGGCCTGCTGAAAAGCCATTGCGTTTGAATCCTTTGCCAGGACTTAGACATGAGCTGCACGGGGCCGTAATCTAGCGTGCCTTTCCTTGGAAGGAAGCCTCGCAGGACTCAATAGAGCTTCTGAATAGGAATGCACAAACACCAGACCAGAAAAAGTTCAGGAGTTTTGTCAGGTTGATGTACAGACCTCTTTTTCTAGAACCTTTGCCTCTGCTGTGGGCTTGGAATAAAAACAAATCACCTGAAAAAGGCAACACAGAGTGTACGATTTCAAGGATTGATACAACACTTAGTGGTAGACAAACCGACAAAAAGACAGCATAAAAATTTACCTTATCAAGGAAAAAGAGGCATCAGCAAAACTCCGGAATGATCATAAATATAAAACTCTATAAAGTCTAAGCATGTTTCTAGGTATTACAGTTTCAGAGGGAAAAAAGATGTAACAGAATTGCGTTTCCAGCTACTTCGTATTCAGTCCTAAAGTATCCCCTTGTTTAGAGAAATCAGATCTATTTGGGGAAAGAGATACTGCATGCAAGTAAGTTCGATCTTCCCCCCAGTTTGAGATTTCAGGGCAAAATGAACAAGAGAAATTGACGTTCAGAAAGGCATCATTCCCAAATGAATTCTGGGCCTGGTGTTTTCATTCGACTCTGGTCACATAATAATAATAATAATAATAATAATAATAATAATAATAATAATGTATTTATATCCCGCCACCATCTCCCCACGGGGACTCGGGGCGGCTTACATGGGGCAGGGCTGTCAAAAAAGGTCTCATACTGCATTAATTCAACAGTCTAGATGCACCCTATGATGGCATTCAGGATTTCAGACCTCCCTGAACCAAAGGGAGGTATAAAAACAACCCGGCAAAAGGAACAGAAGCACCTGGAATAGACATTACTTGTTCATGAAAAGGGAGGACATTTCAATGCTGGAATTTATGGGGCCTTTCTTGACCTCGGAGGAGCTAACTCTGCTGGTGTTATCCTTCTTGGTCCTCTTACTCCCCTAAAGGCTGCAAGGAGGGGCATATGTGGCAAGGCAAAAGATCCAGCTCATGAATGGCTTCCTCACTCACCTTTGGGGATGCTTTAATTTTGGAGTTCGGCTGTGTGTTCTGTCGGAATGGTCTCACTCCAATTTGTTTTATCCAGTGGGATGACTGTGTCCTTGCAGAACATCTATTGGCATAACCAAACCAAAAAAGAGATTGTCCCTCCAAAGCCTTGAGGAGCACTCTTGTGTTGAGCCATACAAAGATGGGGAGTCACCAGAATACTCTTGGAGGCATGTCTTCTTATAGTCTGAATGGTTCCGTAAAAGATCTGAACTGAAGGTTATGGATTCATAAAAGGAAAACTGGCAACCAAGGCATTCACTCTAGGGTTCAGTGTTTTGCCAAACTCCTCTCAGATACAATTTATGTTAAATGCGCTCATAAGAGAAGTGGGACTCTTTCCGCAAAGAGCAAATGATACTTGTGGGAGACACAAATACGGTCTTTGACAGAAACCTGGATGGGTCTCCTCCTGCCTCTAAACCTCATAAAACCAGGCAGATTATTTGAATGACCTCACCAGAATGGACTAATTGATATCTGGACAGATAGAATTCTACTGACAATATATATTATTTTAGGTTATTTTTGAACTAGACCACATTTTCACTTTGAAGTTGTTTCAACCTCCTCGAAGTGTCTATTAATCAGATCCTGGTTTTGGCTCATGTGCCCAACACTCATCCCATTTCATTCATGGGAATTAGCTGATAATTAAAAATTGAGCAAACATGGAATAGTTTCTGAAATTCAAGGATGCGGTCTTCATTGGAAAACTCACTGAAAGGGATGATCAAGCAATGTTTATTCTTAGAAACACGATGTCTTCTAATTACCTACCTGCAACCACGGCCCGTCAAGCAGCATCTACCAAATACACAGTCCTTTTCCTGGGAAGGCTACTAGTTCAATTAGTAACCCTTGGAAACCAATGTTTCTCATTCCGACGGATCGACATAGAGCAGAATGAGTGTCCAGGAGTCACAATTTAAAAATGGATGGAAATTGGGACCAGGATAAACAGACTGCGCATGTTGTTTTGCTTGGCTTGTTTTGGTCCCGCTCTTCTTATCTTTGTGTTTCTAAAATTAAATATGTGATTCAAAAGGCAGGAAGCGATGGACACACAAGGACCGCCATTGTGACAACTAGACTCCGCTGAAGAGAGAAGATGACTCGGCCACCAAGATCCTTCCTTTATGGGGAAACCACATTTCCTTTTGCCTTGAGGCTTTTCTAGACTGGCCTCCTGCGTCTTTAGACCCATTTGTTTCCCTCCTTCCTTCCATAAGCAGAACAGATGAGCATCTTGGGTATGGGCAAGACCCAGAGGCACCTCAGTCTCACAGGGTCTTAGGAAACGGTTAAAATTTCCACCATTCCTTTCGTTTGGCCATTTCTCAAAGGTCCAAGAAATCACAGCAAGGCAGACTAAACTCAAAATAGTTACATATATACATGTTTTTTCTGTAAATCTCCATGAATGTTCACTTATTTTAGGGTCTTTTCCCCTAGTTTCCTCCAGACGAATTGGACTAGAACTTTCCTTAGCCCCAACCAGTCTGAGGTTGTAGTCCAGTGGTTCTCATCCTGTGGGTCCCCAGAAATCCTAACAGCTTGTAAATTGGCTGGGATTTCTATGAGTTGTAGGCCAAAACACTTGGGGACCCACAGATTGAGAACCACTGTTGTAGTCCAACACATTTGGAGGATACCAGGTTGAAGAGAGTTATTTCAGAGTAGTGGTGCCAAACTCCAGCTTCCCAGATGTTGCTGATATATCAGCAGTGGCCATGGATTCTGGAATTGTAGTCCAAAATCTTTCAGGGATTCATAGCTGGGAAGAACTGTTCTCAAGACAAAAGCCACTTTGGCTGTGAGAATGAGCCAATGGTCCCATCATTTGGGCTCATTCTCTGAATAAACCCCAGCACCCCTAGGAGTTGATATGCTAGTCAAATTTTGGAAATCTGGGCCTGAGAATCCACCTTTTGAGGCTTCTGGATTAATTCATGCTCTGAGCGCAAGGAACGGAGTCGTGACTCCTCAGCCCTGGCAACCCTTCGGCTCACTCGTCTTCCCTGGCAAGCGGAGGTGAATTAACTCTCGTCAAATGTAATAGGTCCTTCCCACACAAATGCACGCACCTTCTCCCACTTGCGAGGACTTTGTGACCTTGCCTTGATAAACAGCACCCTTTTTATTAAAAGAAAGAAAGAAGCTGAGACTAGTGCGAAGGCTCAGGAGGCCTTTTCAGCCCCCGTTTTGAAAACAACTCCTCGTCTCCCCCTTCCCTTTTCCCCAGAGCAGCTCAGGAGTCCACCGAGTGGAAGTAATGGCTCCTTTTTCTCCCCTTCCTTCCATTTGTCCTGCCCTGTTTGGCCCAGCCATTGACAAATGGGGAGAAAGAGCAGCAGCCAACTCCCCCTTTGCCTCCCTCTCCCCCACATTGACTGGAGACCTCCTGGGACCCCAGAGGAAGAGGGCCTGGGGGTCACGACCTCCTGCTTCTTCAAAGGCCTGGGCGCTGCCAGCAGCTGTGGCCGCTCTCAATGCCCACGGCCCCAGAAGGCGGGCAGCAGAGAGAGAAAGGAAAACAGTGGTGGGGCTCAAACTGGCCCCCAGCCCTTCGATCCAGATCTAGCTGAATCTTGGGAATGTCACTGGCAAAGAAAAATGGGCACCTTGTTGTTAAAAGAAGCGATGCAAGAGCTTCTTGAAAGCCAGGCCCACCCAAATGACTATCCTTGCCTATAGCCCTCCCAGCACATCAACCACTGGTGGCGCAGTGGGTTAAACCCTTGTGCTGGCAGGACTGATGACTTAAAGGTTGGGTTGCTGATCTGGAGGTTGCCAAGCGCAGCTGGTTTTGCTGGCAGAAATAGATGCCTTTGCACTGAATCAATAGGGTTTATAACTTTCTCTTTTTTCGAACAATGTTGTTAGTTCTTTATTCAGGCGGCTTTTCAAACCAAACCTCTTCAAAAGGTTTGGTTCAAATAATATTAAATTAAAACAGAATGATAGGGGATTTTTTGCTTCCTGATACCTCTGGGGAACATAACGGCACAGGGAAATCTGTTTGAATTATACACACACAGAGGGCAAAATGCCTTTATTAAATATCTCTTCATACAAATACATCAGTTAAGTGCCACAAGCTGTTCTTTCAATTCCAAATCCATAATACTTTCCCTTCATTACAAAGAATAAGAAGGCTATGTGAAAACATATATACCCAAATGCAGCTCTTGAAGATGTCCCATAATTCAGGCTCCCATGCTACTCACATTCTCAACACAGAAGGGCAGGAGAGTTGCAGCTCAATGGCAGAGCGCATGGCTTTGCATGGAGAAAGTCCCGAGTTTAATCTCTGACATCGCAAGCAAAAAAGCAATTGGGAAGCTGGTGATGGAAAACGGTTTTGCCTGAGACCTTGGAAATAGGCTATCAAGCCAGGCAAGGCATTTTGGATTGGGGAAGCCAGGCCTGGTGGTAAGGCCACTTCCAATGTCTGCATGCCCGCCTCCGAGACCCATTCTGGTGGTGTTCTTCCATTATGACCCACTTCAATGGCTCCGTTCTTGTACACACTTCTTCCCTGAACCCAAAAGACTTCCAAGTTTCCAAACTGCATTCAAGTAAGAAGCTAACAAGTTCCTCATAGGCTGCATGGAAAGGAGTTGGCAACCCGGCAGGCTGCAGATAGACATAGGAGGTTGTTTATTTCAGAGCAGTCCCCGTGCCCACCTCACCATCTTGGCACAGACCCCCAATCCTCTGGTACCCAGAAACCAACAAGTGTTGGCACTGGTTTTTCTCAGTGGCTGAAAAGGTAAACATACCCAGGAACACACGTATAGGGCAATCAAATTGCCCCTCACCCCCCAAACTCCCCCATGGCTCCGGTTCTGCTGCTCTGCGGAGCGGCTGACGCCCTTTCATTATTGCACTGCTAGCTGTGACGTTGGACAGTAGTGCAACAGGGAAAGAGTGGCAGACGCCCCGTAGCACGCTTTCCTGCTCACAGGCTAGTTCTGAGGTCCCAAGTAAAGAGGTTACACTTCCACCAGTTCCGGAGGTGGGGGGGGGGGGGGGGGATGGGATGACATGTGCTCCAAAACATGTGACATCTGTGCAGGTGTGTGAACATGCATGACATGCAGCCGCAGAAGGTCCAAGGATGCCGGAAGTCTTTGTCAAAAGGGCCAACTTACTAGCAGTAGCTCCTGCAAGGCAGAATATCTCGGCCTTGGCTCCGAGAAGCTGGCCATTGTCCTCCTTCGGCCCCTCAGGCGGCTCCGGTTGCTGCAGGGAATTGGTTAGCCATTGCCTCCCAAGACATCCCCCACCACCTTTTCCGTCTTTTGAGGCCAAAGCGGTGCTCCTTGCCTGTTTTTCTAATGCGGCCTGAAGTCCCCCCTTCTCTCTCCTCCCCTCTTTGCCCTTTTCCTGGGCCTCCAAAGGTCCCCAGAAGAGGGCACAGGGAGACCACCTGAAACACAAAAGGCCACCCACTCGGCCCCCGGCCCCCTTTTCAGGCCCTCCGTCAATCCTCCTTCTCCTTCAACTGATAATTTCCAAAGGAAAAAAATAAGGGATTTAACACCCTTCACTCCCACTGTTTTCTCACATACCTTAGTCCTGAGCTCGGGCGGGGGATTGGGGAAGGAGAGGGAGAGAAAGGTTCATTGATCAGATACAGCTCTCATTTCCTTACATTCAGCAAACCCCTTCCACCGACCCGCAAGAGACTGGCTGAGGATGCCCACCACAGATGTTTTGCATTTATAGGGGGTTTTTTTTAAAGGAAAAGAGATTACAGAACTGTTAGAAATTCTGGGTATTTGAATGGGTAAAATGCAATTTACTTAACAGATGAAATTGGTTCTAGGATGCAAGTAAAACAGTTTGACGGACATTCTCCAGCCCGCTTTCCTTACCAGGAAGTAAACAATGCTGAACTCAAGAAATCAACCTTCTCAGTAGACTGTACTTAAACTCATATTGTGAAGCAACTTCAGCCTGTACTGGGATATAGTTGGGATACAAATTAAATAAAGAACTAGACTGATAGAAGTGACAGACAGACATGACAGACAGATGGCTGGACTTTTGGTACCCCAAGTCTGCATTCCAAAGCATTCACCATGTTGTGTTAAGTCCTTTTGAGCTCAGTAATACTTTTAAAAAAAGATATTAAGCACTGGTTACAGATGACACTGTTGATTTTAAAAGTGAAAACAAAGCCATCTATTAGGACTCTGGGTGAATTCCAAACCTGATTAGTTAATTAAAAGATGGCACTATTGATCGCTAAATCTGTTCTCACATCAGTTTCTGACAAAGAACACAAGAGTACTTTCCTAATGCAACCAGCCTGCGCTACCTGGTAGTGCTGTTTGTTTGGTTTGTTCTAGGGTCGTTTTGTTTTTTTCTTCCCACGAAGAGCGCCTCCCCAAAGAAAAGACCCTATAAGCAATATTGCACTACTTGAATCCAGCACAGAAGCAGAGGCAATATTGATAGGGTCTTATCCTCAGAGTTCTCACAGGGGGTGGGACCTCCGGCATCAGGAGCCTTGAGAAGTTTCGTGGCATTTCTGTAAGCTTTATAAATAACATAAAATAAATAAAACAAAATGAAAGCCATCAGCAGCCCATGGTGCCAGCCTCAAGTCAGACTGGTGGCTAAGGACACTCCTTTATTCTTTCAACCACTCCCATTGGCTGCCTACTTTCTCCCTTCTCCAGCTCTGAGAAGGCCTACCTCACTATTTCTCCATGGCAACATGACTCTTTCTTTCCTCCGTTCCGTTCAGTGACATCACAGAGGGCCACTTCACCTAGCAAAAGCCTTTGTGGTACAGCCAGCCAGACATACTTGGATTTTTATATAGAGAGATGCACGGCTGTACAGAGGTATTTTTACACATAGTATTGCAAGAGCCCTTCAAAATCCTTTACCTTCCTAAGCCAATGACAAAGCTTGTATTAGCTAGATCCAATATTACTTTTCTTTCTTCCAGCTAACACATAGGATCCATGCAGGCAGGCAAGGCCCACAAGTAGCTATGAAAAGTGCTGTTACTGTCATGGGTAAAAATACCTCAAAGTGTTATACATCCGGGAACATATCTGAGCCCAAATTGAAGGGAGCGCCTCTTCATTTCCCTTCAAAGAAAAACACCAGCCCCTCAAACAGCACATTTGGCTGGCTAAATGCCTATTGGTTTGGAAGCAAATCAGGGCCGATCTAAACAAGGAAAATGGCTTCTGGTTACTCAGGGAATTCCCTGCATATGTAGATGTAAATGGGTTGGGAATTAAATTACTAGTAAATGATTATCAAACATGGTTTAGAAATCGTTGGACTATTAAATGCTTGGGAATGAAACGTAAAACAAATGCACATACACACAACCCAGCAAAGACTATGAATTTCCAGAAATACAGGATGAGGTGGGCAGAGAAATAAGGAAATACTTCCCTAACTCATTGCATTGTCTGACTTAAGGTGACTGTATCATGGGGTTTTCTTGTTCAGATGTGGTTTTCCTTTGCCTCCCTCTAAAGCTGAGAGTCTGCGACTTGCCCCAAACTATAGGTAATTCAAGAGAGCAGTATGGTGCAGCAGTTTGAGTAGTAGTTAAGACCACCGTTTGAATCCTTGCTCAGCCATGGAAGCCCACTGGGTGACCTTTGGCAAGTCACACACTCTCAGCCCCAGGACAAAAATCTCCTTAATGGATCTTGCCAAGAGAAGCCTACAATAGGGTCGCCGTAGGCTGGATTTAGAACTCAAAACACATTAACAATAACATGTCAACAAAACACGTTAACCTCCCAAGTCTTTGAAGATGGATTTGCTGCACAACTATTGGGCATAACTGATTGCTTTTGCACTACCTAGCCCTCCTCACCAGCTACCTATCAGCCAACCAAAACCAAATGCAAAGCCCCAGCATGTGCCATGTATTTGTAGGGCAGTGGTGTGCTAACAGTCCCATAAAGGTCTGTGGCACAGCGAAAAAGCAGCATAACCTTTTCCCGCTTGCTCCCTCTTCCTTATGACATCCATTGGTGAGCACCCTTTGGGTTCGGTCGCTTAACTATTTACAAATCCACCTTACAGTAGTATTGTCTAGCCAACAGACTAGCAAAGACTCTAGGCAATTGCTCAATCCCTATAAAGGTTCAGCAAGTCTGTCTGAAACCCTGAAGAGCCAACGTTACTGTAGCTAGAGCCGTGCTTACCAAACCTGCGTCTCCGGATGCGAGTCAAGTACATCAAATATTCCACCAATAGATGCTGTTTCCACCCTCCCTCCATTAGAAATCATTTCCACGGGATATCATTGCCACTTGTTTTAAAACAAACACTTTACACACTGTATTCCCAGCAAAGTTATTTATTTTCCCCTCCCCAGGCTCCGCGTCTAGAGATATGTTTAGAAGCCTCGCCTTCTTCCTCTTCGGTGCTCTGATCACTTTTAATAGAAACTAAATGTCACCCAGACCAGTTGGAAAGCCAAGCTGCTTAAGGAGGAGAAGAGAGTGAAAGGGAGGGTGGGATTCCAAGGGTATCTCATTCTAAACACACTGCAGCATAATTCTACACGCGTACATCACAGGACATTGTGGTTTATACTAAGATTTGTTGCACAAATTTTCCATTTCCCCCTCATTTCTAATCACTTTTCTCCCTATACCCACTTTCCTAGAAAGGGAATTGGTGCAAACAACATGGGGAAGGGGGCAATATAAAGTTGAAAAAAGTACCTTCACGCCTACACAAGACAGTTTTTTTTCAAATGCAATCCTTGTAGAATTAATCCAGTTTGACACCACTTTAACTGCCATGGCTTAATGCTATGGGATCCTGGCAGCTGTAGTTGGGTGAGGCACTAGCATCATTTAGCAGAGAAGGCTCAAGACCCTGTCAAACTACATCTCCCAGAGCTCCTGGCATTGAGATATGGCATTAAAAGTGGTATCAGACTGTGAATCCTATGGTGTTGATGCACGTTTGGTCTGTATCAATATCCAAATCTTGTGTTATGTATTGGCAAAATGGAGGAAATGCATTGCAACATTGACTCATGCATTTGAGACATGTAAATCCTAGGACAACTCTATTTGGGATCAATATCCCTGGTTGTTATGGCCAACAGCTATTCTTCCCTCCTGCTTCTACTCAAGGAACACTGAGCCTTGATGCTCTTGAGAAAGGCTGGCATAAATGGAAGCCGAAATGTCTCAGATTCTAGTCCTGTCCATGCATTTCTCACTAGACAAAGGGATCTTGTAGTACCTTTGAGACCAAGACAGAAGGGTCTGCAGCACAAGCTTTTGTCGACTGGATCCACTTTTGTCAGATGCATTCCTTCTATAGTGTTTCTATAATGAAAGGGGCAGCGGAGCAGTACATTTAGCCTGTTGTTAAGTGTTACCTTGGAAAACATGTCTTTGAAATTTCGATAAATGCTTTTTTAAAAGTAACAAAACGCATGGACAAAATGGTCCTGAGACAACACCACACTGGTATAATACATGAAAACAGGCATTCAGAGTTTAAAAGAACTTCAGTGCAACATTAATTCTGAAGCACCAAGTTGTGTGTTAAACACTGAACTGCCATTAAATTGTCAGTATAAGAAATATACCATGTCTGAAAACCTGAAGAGTTTTCTTGGAGATGTTGTCTTGTTATATCTGATGGGTCACTTTAATAAGTAAAATGAAAAAACAAAGATATCTTTAAGGACAAAGATGGGCTGATCTTTCAGGACAGGCCATCTTAAAAGATGTCTTATCATTTTGTAATAAAGAAAAAGGACACATCAGAAATAATAAATTAGTTTATATGTGGTTTGTTTTTGAGCCTTTACAGCTGTATTTGTGATCTTCATTTGCTCGATATTTCAAATGACAAATATTACTCAATTCCTTCACAAACTGAGTTGTGCATTTTCAATATTCTGAGAACCTCGTTTCTCTGCAATGATATAAAGTAGAGTCTCACTTATCCAAGCTAAACAGGCTGGCAGAAGCTTGGATAAGCGGATATCTTGGATAATAAGGAGGGATTAAGGAAAAGCCTATTAATCATCAAATTAGGTTATGATTTTACAAATTAAGCACCAAAACATCATGTTTTACAACAAATTTGACAGAAAAAGCAGTTCAACACGCAGTAATGTTATGCTGTAATTACTGTATTTACGAATTTAGCACCAAAATATCACAATATATTGAAAATGTTGACTACAAAAATGGCTTGGATAATCCAGAAACTTGGATTAGCGAGGCTTGGATAAGTGAGACTCTACTGTACTTATATCAGAAATAATGAGATGAAATTATTTAAAAATAAAATAGATCTGCTGCCCAATCAATTGAGATAGCTTTTCCAAAGCTTTTAAAAGAGTCATCTAGCCAATTAATTGGAAGTTTGCAGCTGTAAGTTCCAATAAAACTAGTTTCAAATACTCTTGATACAGAGTTGAATATTCAAGGTTGTTCAAATCCAACAGGAAATCACCACAGGTTTTTCATCATTCTTAATCTTATCTGTGACAAAGAAAGGTAGTGTTTTCTGTGGAATGAAAGGTAGGATATGTTTCAGGCAAAAAGCTACAAAAGCCAGGCCCAAATTACGATATTCTAGCAAATACCAGACCACTGGGAACAATCTAATCCAAACCCCCTTTATATTATTTTTCAATTAATGTTATAAGCATTGCCTCCTCCCCCCTCCCACCACCCTTTTTGCTTTTCCAAAAAAATCTCTTTTGTAAGGCATGCACCGCATTGTTTGCATTCCTATCTTGGCTTCTGGAGCTATCTAGCAAGCTGGTACAAATCCTACCACGAAAGCAGGGATTCTTTCGACCCTGCAAGAGCCAACCTGCTCAGATGCGTTCGGCAAGGATTCCTACATCTCCCAAACAGACGGCCTTCCAAAGCAGATTGCACCCACCCATGTGAATCATGCATGAATCACTCCTTGCTCTGGGTAGGCTCCCTTGCTTCTTCACTCCTTACAAAGGGGGGGGGGGTCCCCTTCCAGAAAGCCCTTCCCCATTTCACCTTCCTTCTCCGGCATTATTTTGCACAATATGCTTCAATTACACCTTTTTTCAACATCGGCAGCTCCTGTCACCCTCCCAGCCACTTAAAATGAATGGCAAAACGACTAAAGCAGCTCATACCTGGTTTAAAACAAATCCTCCAATCTTTCCCTCTCTCCCTCGCCCTGCACCTCATGACTTTGTCTGCATGGACCATGCCAGCATTGACTTGTGTGCACCCTCTGAAGCCTAACTGTTAAGCAACAAAATGGTAATGGGAAAACCCACAGGTATGTAGCCCTGTTGCACAAGCAGATCACATGCACACCCACATGATGTGAAGCTCCCCAAATGCTAGGCAATTCTCTCGTAACCTGTACAAAGATGGTGCCGAGGGAGTGGAAAGCAGGGCAGCATGCTCCGATCCCCAGGGTCTGGCCTTGCTCCATCCATTATCTGTGGCCTCTCTGCAGAGTCAACCCGGCAAATGGGGAACCTGTGCTCTGGAAAGGTTTCCAAAGGCAGCATGAAACCATCTCAAGAGCTTCAAAATGTAATCCAAAGAGATCAATTTTGCCTCTGCTGCCCTCAGGTATGAGACCAAAGGGAAGCACAGATACTACTCCATTCTACATGTTTGGGACACATCCTCAAGATTACTTGGTTGATCACTTTAGGCCCCAGCAATTTCTATCACCTCCATCCAGAATAGCAAAGGATGGTGGCACCTGTAATCCTCCAAAGAAGCATTTTCAAACTCTTGAGATGGTTTTGTGCTGCCCAAAATATCTTGGGCACCAAAAGTTCCTTACCTAGGACCCATGTAAGGCTATCTGATCTTGTGGCTAAAGGGCAACTGAGAAGAGTCTACACTGGGCTATACCCTACTTCATCAGATTCAAACAGATTAGAGTCAGTTTACTTATTACAATTATATCCCAACATGTCGCTGTGTTCATACACTTCTCCCCCAACTACCTTTTTTAATTCCTCACAAAAAACCTGTAGGGTTCAAAGTCTGGGAGAAAAACCCAGAGCACCTGCTTTGAATGAAATCTCATGATGGCCATTTTTTCCTACATAGCAATAACTGCCTTTTTAAAAAGGCACTAATCTAAAAATGATTAATCCTTTCACTGGAAGTACATCGGTACTTGTAAATTAATCCTTTTTTGCAAAAATTATGCATAACGAAGTTATTATGGCTGTAACTTAACAAAGAATGAGTTCGCTTTGTGAGCTTATTAACTTGTAATTATTGTCACAGTTACAAGAGTGTGATTTCAATAAATGTGGAGGGGCAACACTGCATGGTCCAGTGCCATCTTGTGCAGTGTGAGAAGACAGGTAGATGGGAGAACAAGTTTTGTACCACTCTTTAAAAATTAAGAAGTTGGCGTTGCTTTTATTTATTTACATTTATTTACATCACTTTTACCCCGCCTTTCTCCCCGAGGGGACTCAAGGCGGCTTTTGAGAAATGAGAGAGTACACAGTTACTTCTTTACAAGTATCACTATTATTATTAGTATTATTATGGCAACTAGCTACTTTTTGGACCTTGGTACTACAATTGTAACCAATTATTACTTCCGAATGCGGTTGTAACATTCAAAGGGCATGTGTTCCACAGTAAAAAAAGGAAAAGAACCAGACCTTGCTAGGGTTGTTGCAAGGATTATTGAGGGAATGTAAAGAGGTAGTTCTATACATAGTACAGCCAAACTCTTGAAATACACTAAATCTTATTTTGTGAAGTTCCAATTGTATACAAAAGATCCAGAGGCTGCAGAGTGGTTGTCAATCAATGTAACCTGTCTTAGGTATACCAACTCCTATAGGAATCAAGGCAGCTTCCAATGCTGCTGTATGAGAACAAGTACACCTTTGCCAACTTAATGCCCTCCAGAAATGTTAGATAATTGGTCCTCTAGGTGTTTTGGACTTTAGCTCCCACAATTCCTAACAGCTGGTAAGGTGGCTGGAACCTCTGGGAGTTGAAGTCCAAAACACCCAGAAGACCAAAGATTGGGAACCACTGTGTTAGACCAAAAGCTCCCATCATCCCCAGACTCTCCATGCTGTCTATTGATTCTTAACTTGTGACATGCTTCTTTCCGTAAGGAAAACTTAAACCTAAAAAAGCAACAGGTCTCTTTTGCCCCTTTTGTTTCCCCCTTCTCGCCCCAAAACTATCTGAGTAAGCTGGTAATGGCACTGACTCATATCCTACTTGGTGGAGGAAGAAGATGAAAAACACTAGGCTGGGAAGTGCGATTCTTTCTTGGAAAGGAGGAAAAAACCAACAGATTTTATTTGCAATCAAGTTGGGTGAAAAGGCAGGGAAAGGGGTGCCCGCCATCAACATTTAAAATCCTACCCAGCAGGTACTGGTTTTCTTATGCATGTGCCTTTCAAGAAATAGAGAGGTTCTTTAGAAGGTTTATGCAATAAACAGGATGGAAACTGTTCCACAACCCTTCCCCACCTCAGGCAGCAGTTTTGATTCTTTGCATTCCACACAATCCCCATTCCATCCAATGCCCAACTGGATAGAAAACTTGGAATGCTACACACACACACAAGCAGACATACAGTTTCCTCTGTAAATACACACACTCCAGGAGGGCGGGGGACTGTGCTTCTGAACCTCCACACTTTCCTCCCCTTCTCCAGCCCATCCTACCTCTTTGACTTTTCTCGGTTACATTCCTCTCTGCCAGCCAGGGTCAGCAAGAAGCCACCTCTGGAATGTGCAACCTCCACCTTCAGGGGACTCTCTTTCCTCTTCCAGTGAGGCACCTTTCCCAAAAGGAGATCCGCTTCCTTTTCTGCATTCTTCCCTAGCATTCCTCCCCCCATTCTTTTTCAGAGTCACTCCCAAGAATGGCACCTTCTTGGAATGCATTGTCTCACTGACACACTGTGAGTGTGGGGAAGGAAAAAATTGAAAAATACCTTCTGTGAGGCAGGAAAAGGACTGGGGTACCACTAAATCTCACACCCACCTTCACTCATCCTCACACCTGAGTCTCTAGCCTAATGTAAAACAGCCAAATTTTGTCCACTTCAAAAAAAGAGTCAACCCCCAACAAAATACAGTCACCATATTGACTTCTCCCTCATCCAGCTGCAACTTCAAAAGTCATCCCTATTCCAGTGTAAGCAGACAATAATTAGTACTAGTCTATTTTTTATTAACAACGTGGAGGTTACTTAACTTATGCAACCAGTAGATGCAAGCTGGGGTTCCCAACAACTTTCCAACAATAATCTGCATCAAATTAATAATAATCTTATCAGGGCTTTGCATTTGGGAGCAGAGTTTAGGAAAGTTATGCTTCTTAAATACCAATATTCACAAGCTCCCCGACAGGAACTGTCTTAAGCTGGAAATCTCCAGGAAGCAAAGAGTATGAATAGAGATTTATTTATTTCATACAGCTTTCTTCTGCCTCGAACTCACTCAGCTTCAACTAGAACCTGTCCCAGGAGGAACTGCGGCTTAGCCAGACCAGTTTGTCAACTCCCAAGTCTGTTTAAAAACATTTTCTGGTTTTCTTCAATCCTAGAAAGGTAAGCCCTTCTCAGGTATGCAAAGCATGCTGTATGCACAAGAGCAGCAGCACCTTTACCATTGCATCAGACTTTTTGGAGAAAACAACCTGTTTTAATATTAGATGTCCAAAGGAGGCTGGGGGTAAATAGCAAAATGTTCCCAGCTCAAATCTTACCTATACTACAAACTCACTAAATTGCATCTAGCAAACCACCACCTCTCACCTTGTTTACCCTCCCCTAAGGTAGAGTTCAATGAAGCTCCTTTCTTTTTGGACAACTTCCAGATACTCCATCCGTTATGATGAGTGATCATGCTTGTTTCATGATTCTGTAAATTTAATCCAAAAGAATAACTTTCCAATATCTGTCCAACTATGATCTAGTACCCAACCTAGCCTGAAACCAGTTTGGTATCTTGAGGGGAGTGTTGAATCCAACAAAGGGTACAAATTCCAGCTCCACCTTTAAGCGTATCTGGGCCCTACAGTATCTCACGTGCAAGCCACAGCAACAAATCTTACAGTATGGCTGGGAGAACAGAAATAGAAATATAAATCAATGAATAATCATACCTTGCTGCAAGGATTAGTGAGGGAGACCAATTCAAAGTGCTTTGACCACTAACTGCTAACAATGATGATGGGTTGAGACACAGTGAATTACACCTACGGTAAGAAAACAATGACTAAAGATTAAACAATGTGCTAAGCAAAGAGCTAGAAATATCTGGTTGCCAAAAATCCAAGTTTGAATAGCCAGCCTTAGACACTAAGCAACTTTTTGTTTTCACACTCTATTTAACACTGTCAAGGCATGCTCCTTAAATACAGAGAAATGTTCAATCTTATACATTTTAATTAGATGCAAGGACCACTGGTTTCGATTAGACTACTTATAGGTGTGTTGGCATAGAATTGCAGCTTTAACTGAACACTAAAGATCATTATAGTGAACATAACCCAAACCTGAGACAATTATGTGTGAGTGTAAAAAATGAAGTGTACTACTGCATAAGTTATATATAAAAAGACCAAGAAGTGTTGACATTTAATACATTTTAATTATTCAAGTTTTTATGGACACTAACAGAGGAAAACACACAGAGAGAAGCACAAACTTTATAAAAGACAGACTGCCAAACCTAGGTTTCAGATGAATTCATGTTCCATCCTAGGAGACCTAATTCTCAAAGGTCCAGTTTCAAGCCTAAGCACTTCCATTGCTTTCTTCTCATTGCCTCACCTCCGCATCTTCCAAAGGAACCAATCAAAGTTCCACAAAACGGGTCTTTCTCCCCAACAGCTGTTCAAAGAAATCCCACATCTGCTCCCAACAGTCATCCAAGTGGCCACACCACCTCCAACTTATTGTTATTCAGAAGAGAACAATGTTTTGCGCCATGTTCCTATTTACAAGCCTGTACCATCAAATATCTGGAATCATGCAGGATTTCGATCAATCATCAATCCTGTACATACACAGCATCTCTATTGTTTGTTGGTTATGTTTTGTGCTTGGCTCTTTTCTTTTTGTTTTGAAAATGAGCATTTGATGTTTACTTTGACAAGAATGATCAGCAGTAACTTATCTCTCTCTTTAAAATAAAAAGGAAAGGGGGGTCACTTCACTGTAAGCCGTATCTTAAATGGAACCTGGAAAACAAGCTGCCAGAGACATTAAAAATAGCCCTGTGAAATACATAGAATGGAATCCCAACTTTAACAGCAACCACCCAAAGATCTCTAAACCTCTGAGAGCAAGCAAAACATGAGATAGGAGCAGCCTACCACGGTGGTTGATTCTGAAGATAGAATTTTATGCTGCCACTTTTAACAGTCTTTGAATACAAAAATACCACCAGTGGAAGCAACAAACCACCATGGAACCTTTCCAGTAATGCCAGGAAGGGTCAGAGACCACAGATATAAATATTCAAAGAAAATCTGTCTATCTGTAAGCACTTTAATCAATTTCAAACAATCGCTGGCAAGCTTTTAAGCAAGAGCAAGGCTGTCCCCAGAATCTATGGGGATGTCTACTTCAGATTCAGTAGCCAGCCAAAGAAACGTGGGTGCCTGCCCCACTGGGCGGATGACAACAAACAAGGATGTATCAGGACTGGAACCAAATGCTTTGACAATATTATTGCACTGCTTAATTTGTGTAGACAGTAGTGCAACACTGTCAGAGCCATCAATCCCAGCAGCCTGCCAGCAGCATTGTACTGCAGCTACCTTTGTATGCTTTTCCTCCACCAGCACCATTCTGGACCTTTTTTATAGGGATTTGTTCTACTACAGAAACAGATATAATTGGAAATCCCTAATAAAATAAAATTAAAAAACAGAACAATTTAAAGTTTATTTGAGAGCAATATTAGCCAAGGTTAAAGCAAGGGCAAATACACATAGAAGGCAAAAAGTACACTAATTTTCTGCCTTTTCTTTCAAACAGACCCCAGTTAAAAGAGAACTCTTTGACATATCCAATGTAAATATTTGTACAAATATTGTTTATATAGCACACATAGAAACATAAGCCAGGAGATAAAATAGAGCCCTAAATGTGAGAAGCAGAAACCTGCATCGAAGAACTCAGATGGTGCTGTCATTAGGTTCCCTGAGCCCCATGTTTTATTTTATATTGGGTACATTATGACAATCTGATGCATTTACCTGAGACTCAGTTAATTCAGTGAATCTTATTTTTAAGTAAACTTGCATAGGATTGCACTGAAAGTCACAAAATGAAACAAAGGATTAATAAATCATCACCTTCTCTTTTATCTCACAATACATACTACATGGAATACTTTTGTTTAACAGCAAAAGCAAACTTTATGCTGAAAAAGCCAAATACTCTTGCAAATATGTAGCCAGGGCTTTTGCTACAGATTTATTTTTAATCACTCTTTCCCCCCACAAAAGATTTCTCTGATGGCCAAACTGTATTAAAGTTTCTCTGGTGCTTCAGCAACACAAGAGCATTAAAAACAAAAGGGTTTTTTTTTACGGAGCTAGAAACCATGTGGAAGAGCCCATAGCAGTTCTCTGAAGAGATAGAAGTATACACACAAATGACTTATCATTAGCATTGTCAAAATGTGATAGCCTACAAAAAAGGGAACAAAAGTACAGGTACCAAAGTACAGAGACACAATGAAGACAAAAAGTAAAAGCTGAAATTGTGATTAAATTCAACCACATAAGACAGAGACAACTGGCTATATCTTTGGGTATAAAGTTTGCAGAAGTGTCTAGGTGTCAATGAGAAATTAATTATTTCTGCAAGGGGCACAATACGAAGGTAGGGGAGTGGGAATTATAATAAATCATATTCCAAGTCCCCTTTGGAGCCCCAAATTGTAAAGAGAAGGCATGTCTTCTCAACACACACACCAAAGGAGGGAAAGAATTCACACCACAATGTCTTGGTTCCATTATATACCTCCCCGTGCATGCAAAATGTCTTATTTCCACACATGTGCATACAATATTCTGGACAGATAATGGATCCTACAGTTGCTTTGGCCTTTCTGAAGGAGTAGGGAGGAGGAGCTTAGCCTGCCAGCCAATGCCCTTTTAATATTGCACTGCTACTCATACTTGCCAGTAGTACAACAGAAAAAGGGCTCCGGACAGCAACAGACCTCAATGTCTTTCCATACTAGTCACCAATAGGGCTTGAATGGATGGGGTTTTCCCCCCTTCCTTAAAACAGACCTACAGGGGAAAAGCAACTTTCTACCACTGGCACTTCGTGGATTCAGTAGCATTATTTTCCATTATTTTCACAAGAAGTCTTTCCACAATATAATCCAGTATCTTTAATATTCTTTTTTAATTTAAAGTTATGTGTCCTACATCATAATAGATAAAAGATAAAAAATACAGTGACATGCATTCCCATATCAACAAACATCAGATATACAGTTAATACAAGGACACAGTATAGAACAGAGGAAGCTAGACACTTTTAAGTACTGTTATATTGATTAATAATGTTTAATGACTATCACATTCAGTTATTTTGGGCTTTAAGAAGCCCTGTTCCTACCAATAAAAATAATTCTAATTAAGCAAAAAAAAGAATAGAAAGAGGGTGGATCATATCAATGGTAAGCAAGGATATATAATTGTAGTCAAGGTTTTGACTGAACAAGTTTATAAATTCCACTAACATACATTGCAATAATAAATTGTAATGACAATTATTTTTCTGTTAAATTATTTCAACACAGTTCAGAAAATGAAAGTACCCATAAAACTGCATCAGAAGTTTAAGACATTAAAACTGATTATTCTAGATCATTTATACTTGGCTATGGAGGGTAGAAGACTGACATGGTTTTTTAGAAAGTTTTGTCAACACTTACAAGGATCCAATGATGATTCAGTTACACACAAATACAGATATACATTAAAACTATTAAGATTTTTTTAAATTGACGGAATCAACTTTTAAAACTATTCACTGTCTTAGGTAGGAAGCGGCTCAAAACATTCGCAAGGGACCTGAATAGATTCATTCAAGGTGGTGGCAGGGAGCTTTCGCCTCAGCTAGTAACGTGACCCCAAACTTAAAAGTTTACTTTTCAAATTGGCAGCCCAGAGTTTTACCAGGAGGTAAATTAGTCAGACAGCTGAATTAATCCCGAATCCTTGTTTTCATAAGGAAATTTTATTTATGTGCTTTCCTGTTTGATGTAGAAAGATCTATACAGAGCTTGGAAAGTTTAAACAACCCTGTATACATTTGGGGGTGGAGAGAGAGAAAGAGATGGAAGGAAGACAGGCAAAGAAAGCAAGAAGGAAAGTGAGGGATGAAAAGAGTCTAGAAAAAAAAAGCTGTCAAAATTCCACAGGGTTGTGATCTCGGAGGAGGCTTTTGGGTGGACACAACTCCAAAAGACCACACACCGGGGGAAACCTTGCGTGGAATTGGGGCAAAGTGCAAGAATGGCATAGAAAAACACACACTGGGATTGCACGCCCAGGTTTATTACAACACACTCCGGCACAAATCGCTGCTCGAAGGAATGCATTCTTTTTACGAGATTTCAACGCGCAGCCAATTTAAATACAGGCTAGAAATCATTTGCAACTCCTTGGCTTTCTTGGGGGGCAGCAAGCCCTTCCCCTACAGTGGATTTTCTATATATGTAGAGAGATTAGTCATTCAGATGTATTCTAAGAAGCTTCCCAAATGCGGTGCATGTGCAAAGACACAAACGTCCCACCCATGTACAAAAATACAATCTTATTCTCTAAAATTAAAGGGTGGGGAATCCTATATTTTCCTCTACTTCTCCAGTCCCCCCACCTTTCAATGAACTCCCCCCCTGCCATCCCTCCGGTCCGTTTACATTGCTTTCAAGAGCCTGGAAAAAGCAAAGCCATGCTTTGCTGGAGGAATTTCTCTACAAGGGAAATTAAAACCAGAAGCTTACCAATGGCATTTCACTGTTTGTCGGGATCCTATCATTTCCCTTCTTGTCTAAAAAGAAAAGGAAATCCAAGCTAAGTGTGAATTTTAAAAGAATGAGCCCGATCTTACGAATTTCCCCCAGCTTAGTTCAGTGGCACTGGTCCTCCTCTCAGGCGCCTCTAAAACTTTGGAGACCTTGCTGAGCTTCTCAGCACACCTACGACTACATTCCACCTTTCTTCCCAAGGATATGCCAAATCTCTTCTCTTTTTTAGAAGGCATGGAAGAAGGGTCCCCAAAACTCTAAGCCCCAGACTTCCCCCCTTTTCCTCTACCAGTTCAAGGACTTGATCATAGATCTCCCCAAATAAATGTTTTAAAAAAAGAGATGAGGGAAAACAGGAGAGAAAGGAGGAAAGTTTGTCTTGCTTGAGATGAAAGTTAGGGAATATCGCCCCAAAAGGATGGGAAAAGAGAGCCAAACCCGACCTGACAGGAGAGTTCAGAGAAGGCTGGAGTTTTTGCAAGGGGAAATAGAGAGAGAAAATTTGAGGGGGGGGGGTAAGATGGCCAGACTTTTGGTCCTCTCCATCGCGCTTTCCTATCCCGGTAGGGTTTTGGAAAGCACAAGAACACCGCACACAATACCCCCACAACAACATAAAGAGCACTCATCCCATACCCAATGCTCCACAAACCCTCAGACACCCCATAGCTTCGCAATAACTACATGCAACACTCCCACATCACAAAACCCCATAGGAAACAACACAAAAACATCCACACAACCCTCGTCAAGAATCAAGACTGTACACCTCCTCACAGAACACCAAACACAGCGCTCAGACTTACACAACACTCCCCATCCCCTCACACACCCCACAATCGCCACATGCAACCCCATACACACACAACCACATCCTTCACAGCTCCCCCTAAGGCACACCACACCTTCTTCACAATACCACACACCCCAGACCACAGACACCCCCTTCCCACAACACAAAACTCACCCTTCCTCAAGACGGCACACTCCTTCCTGCAACACCATGCACAACACTTATCCAACACAGAACACGCCCCTCAAGGCCGCATATTCCCCACAACACCATCCGTAAGACTTACCCACCCACAACACCCACACACACATGTCCAGAGACCCCCAAACCCTAGGCACACACAAGCACCTCCAGACTCACAATATCCTCACAGAAGAACGCCACATATCACACCCCCATCCAACACCCTTCAATACCACCCCATATACACCCCACATCCCCATACATAATACAACACCTTCACACATCCCACACAACACCATAAATGCCCCATATATATAACACCGGAACCCCTCAGACGTTCCCAATCACTACACGCAACACAACATTGGAAACAGACATTTGATTTGGGATTTTCTGGCGAATGGGCCCATTCAAAAATGCATAAGGATGCAGGTGAAGCACAACTCCCATTATGCTGGGTCAACACCCCCTTCAAAAAAACCAAAACCCCGCCAGTATTTAAAGTTGGTCATGTTGGGTATGTCTGCCAAGTTTTGGCCCACCTCGATTATTGGTTGGATTCCCAGGGCTCCCTGGATGTGAGAGGACTGCAACTCTCATCATCCTGTCATTGCCCACTTCCCAAAACCCTGGTGCGACTTAACATTGATCGTGATGGTTCTGTGTTCAAAGTTTGGTCCAGATCCATCATCTGGTGGGGTTCGTGGCTCTCCCCGGACGTGGCCGCCACATACAAACACACATATTGTTACTTGTATCGATTTCTATATTCTCCGAGAGCCCTTCCACACTCATAAACAACCCAGAATAGCAATCCCACAAGATCTGCTTTGAACTTGAGTCCAGACTGACATATAATCCAGCTCAATGTCGATTTGGTACAGCTGTGTGGAAACGGGCCATGGTACCACGAAAGTACCACGAAAGTGACAACGTGCATGTGTGTTTCGTATTAATATTGGTACGCATTTCCCAAAATGGCTCCCACTTTTATCGACGGATCGGGACCAAACTTTGGATGCTGGGAGTTGTAGAACTCTGACACGGTCTAGACCAGGCATGGGCCAACTTGGGCCCTCCAGGTGTTTTGGACTGCAACTCCCACAATTCCTCACAGCCTACCGGCTGTGAGGAATTGTGGGAGTTGCAGTCCAAAACACCTGGAGGGCCCAAGTTGGCCCATGCCTGGTTTGGACGCTGACAGAGGACAGTTTGGGAATTGTTGGGAGTTGTAATTCCCCCAAACAAATGACTAGTTCACAGAAATGACATCACAAAAGAGCTAAATAGCATCACAAAAGAGATATAGAGAGACAGGGCTGTGTGTGGCCAGAATTATACAGAGCACAAAACTCCCCTCAGCCCCACACAACAGACACACAACAGGCCTCACCACACACCACACACCCCCAATGGGCCCCTCACAAAACAATCCCCAACACAGGTCTCACACGAAGCCACAAGGCCTCAGCTCTCTTTCCTTCCTTCCTGACAAGACCCTCCCTCAAGCAGAGACAGACAAGGAGCCATTTCCCCTTCCTCGGGAAGCCCACCCCCTCGCTCTTTCTTTCTTTCTTTCTTTTCTCCCCTCCCCATTTTTTCTTTCTTTCTCTCTCTTTAGCCTTCAGCTCCCGCCATTTCCGCCCAGTCACCCGGATGCTACTCACCAAACAGCTGCAGAAAGGCAGCGAGGCAAAAAAAGAAAGAGAGCGCGAGAAAGAGAAAGGAGAGAGTTCGCTTGCCCCTGCCGCCCCCCCCTCTTTTGTGAATGGTACCTGCCCAAGCAAGCCGAGCCGGGCAGTTCCATGCAGCGTTCGAGGGGGAGGAGGGAAAAGTTGCCCAAAGAAGAGCCCCCAATGAATTGCTGGCTCGGATCTCCTTCTTTCCCCCAACCCGCCCCTTTTTTTCTCCTCGAGTGGTCTCTTCCAGCCGCCCTCGAAGCCCAGACTCAACGCTGAGGTAAATTTGGGAGAGACGACGAGACGCACAAAAAGGGGGGCATGCCCGTTTCCTTCCTCCAGTACAAACCTCATGGCTTCCCCGCTCCAGCCTCCATCTTTGACTAGTTGACATTCACCTCCTGCTTGGCCCAATCCCCCCTCCGATTTGCATGCGCCCCTCGCCATTGGTCCGGCCTTGCGCTAGTCTTGGCCGCCCGGCCTCCCATTGGCTGGCGGCGGGGATATTTAAAAATATCCCCCGCGCTCCCATTGGCTGGCGCCTTACGGCCACCCTCGATTTTCACAATGAAGGCACAAACACATTCTTCCATTCACAAATTCTTCCCCCGCCCTCCTCGGAGACTCGCCCCCCTCCTTTGCCCGCCTTTTCTTCCCCACTCCTTAGGAGATTTTCATTGATTTTTGCGGGGGGGGGGGGGGGGGTTGTTGCTCAGGGCTCGTAAACAAGAGGAATTAAAAGCCAACTATGAAAAGAAGGAGGAGGAACAAAGTGGGAGAAATAATAAAGTATTTGGAAGTTGAAAAAGTTCTTTCATCCTAAACGGTTACAGCTTCCATCTGATCTCCTCTCCAGATCTTTCTCCAAAACTGATCTCGATAATATTACAGACATTTCCCTTCTCAAAGTAGAGTTGCCTCTCTCATTCTTTCCAAACTTTTCCTCATTGAAAAAATTACATTTTTTATTTTATTGGTGTTGGGAAAAAAGGAAGGGAGGTGGGGACATTGGGACAAGGTTTTAAAGCCTTGAGAGAGTGCCTAGCATTGAAATCCAAATTGTAGCCACAGGGATCACATTCTATTCTATTATATATCAGTATTTGAAAAGTTTTCATGCCATTCCATTTCCAAACTGCAGCCACATTGATCACACATACACACATATAAATACACACATATATCAAAGGTTTTCATGCCATTCCATTTCCAAACTGCAGTCGCATTGATCATATATATATATATATATACACACACACACACACACACATACATTGATCATATGTACACAGACATATATACATTGATCACACACATATATATAGGTATATACATGCACATATATATATGAAAGGTTCTAATGCCATTCCATTTCAAAACTGCAGCCACATTGATCATATATACACGCAGACATACATATACATTGATCATATATATATATATGCACACACACATGCATTGATCATATATATACACACATGCATATATATGAAAGGTTTTAATGCCATTCCACTTCAAAACTGCAGCCACATTGATCATATATACACGCAGACATACATATACAATGAGCATATATATATACACTCACATGCATTGATCATATATATATACACACATACATATATATGAAATGTTTTAATGCCATTCCATTTCAAAACTTCAGTCACATTGGTCTCACACACACACATACATTGATCATGCCGTGTTTCCCCGAAAATAAGACAGTGTCTTATATTAATTTTTGCTCCCAAAGATGCTCTAGGTCTTATTTTCAGGGGATGTCTTATTTTTCCATGAAGAAGAATTCACATTTATTGTTGAACAAAAAAATGAACATTATATACTGTACAGTAGTTGTCATCACAAGCCAGCATAACCAGACAAACTGTGAATCCTATCAAGAATTTCTTGTTAATACCATTATTTCCATATACAACACTCTATAGTACGTACATTTACCGATCCTGCATGCTCTGGTGTGCTGTTTGGTGGGCATGCTTCCAAACAAAAACTTTGCTAGGTCTTACTTTTGGGGGAGGCCTTATATTTAGCAAACCAGCAAAACTTCTACTAGGTCTTATTTTTTGGGGATGTCTTATTTTAGGGGAAACAGGGTATATATATACACACACATATACATTGAACATATACACACACACATATACATACACACACACACACATATATACATACATACACACACATATATATATGAAAGTTTTAATGCCATTCCATTTTAAAACTGCAGCCACATTGATCACACAAGATATACATTGATCATATATATATATATATACACACACATATACATACATACACACACACACATATATATGAAAGTTTTAATGCCATTCCATTTTAAAACTGCAGCCACATTGATCACACAAGATATACATTGATCATATATATATATATATATACACACACATATACATACATACACACACACACATATATATGAAAGTTTTAATGCCATTCCATTTCAAAACTGCAGCCACATTGATCATATATATATATATATATATATATATATATATATACACATACATACACATATACACATACATATACATTGATCAAATACACACACAGACAGACATATATATATAGATATAGATATATGGTAGATATCAAAGGCTTTAATGCCAGTTCATTTCAAAACTGCAGCCACATTGATCTCAGGGCCCTCCCACAATATCAATATCCCTGAATATCAAGGCAGAAAATCCCACAATATCTGCTTTGAACTGGGTTATCTTGAGTCCACACTGCCAAAGAACCCAGTTCAATGCAGATAATGTGGGATTTTATTCAGCTGTGTGGAAGGGACCTCAGAAAATAGACATCAACAGTTAGGAGAGAACTGAAAGACAGCAAGTATTTTCCACCACCCAATAAATAATAATAATAATACAGTAGAGTCTCCCTTATCCAACACTCACTTATCCAACGTTCTGGATTATCCAATGCATTTTTGTAGTCAATGTTTTCAATGCATTGTGATATTTTGGTGCTAAATTTGTAAATACAGTAATTACTACATAACAATGTGTAATGAACTACTTTTTCTGTCAAATTTGTTGTATTACATGATGTTTTGGTGCTTAATTTGTAAAATCATAACTTATTTTGATGTTTAATAGGCTTTTTCTTAATCTCTCCTTATTATCCAAGATATTCGCTTATCCAACGTTCTGCCGGCCCATTTATGTTGGATAAGTGAGACTCTACTGTAATAATAATAATAATAATAATAATAGTAACAACAACAACAACAACTTGGGAAGTGTTCAGCTTGTGATTTTGTGATATGAAATGCAGGATATCTATCTTGTTTGCTGTATCATACAATAATAATATAATAATAATAATAATAATAACAACAACAACAACTTGGGAAGTGTTCGACTTATGATTTTGTGATATGAAATCCAGCATGTCTATCTTGTTTGCTGTGTCATACAATAATATAATAATAATAATACATCACACAGTCCTAGACACTTGGGAAGTGTTTGACTTGTGATTTTGTGATATGAAATCCAGCATGTCTATCTTGTTTGCTGTGTCATACAATAAAATAATAATAATAATAATATTAATAACAACAACTTAGGAAGTGTTCGACTTGTGATTTTGTGATATGAAATCCAGCATGTCTATCTTGTTTGCTGTGTCATACAATAATATAATAATAATAATACATCACACAGTCCTAGACACTTGGGAAGTGGTCGACTTGTGATTTTTTGAAACGAAATCCAGCATATCTATCTTGTTTGCTGTGTCATACAATAAAATAATAATAATAATAATAATAATAATAATAATAATAAATCATATGACCCATTGTAAAGCCCAGCAAAACAAAGATATCCCCTCAGTTTTCGAGAAGGAAAGAGAAAAGAAAAGGCAAAGTGGAGACACAGTTGTGGGATGTAATCGGATCCCGAAAGCCTTGCCTTGGTGTAAAGTTTCTTTCAAATGCATTTGCGTTTCAAGGGTGACAAGACCATTGCCTCCTCTTTGCACATCTTTCTGTTGAGCTTCACACCAAGGAAACTAAAGCATGTGTTAGTAAGTTGGGGAAAACTAGATGCAAAGTTCAGTGGACAACTTTTGGAGGCAAAGGAGAAGGCGATCCTCTTGGAAATGTGATCTCTTTTTGGTCCAGATAGAGTGGGGAGGATGAAGCAATGGCTTTGTGGTTGGGGGTTTTTTTTTTTCCAAAGGGGGGGGACACGAGATGGGAATGATGAAGAGGCAGCGGCCTGTGAAATCTTGCATTCCTGGCCAATGGAGCTGAAACCCGGGCATTGTTCCCCAGGACAGAGGTGGCTTTTCTGTCCTCCAGATCGGCAGGGATGGCATTGTGGAGTTAGTCAGCAAAAGGGGGGGAGAAGAGAAAGCATTTGATCATTTGATGTAAGGCAAGGCGTGAATTCCAACAGGACAAGGAGGAGGGCTGGAGATGCAAGATGCCTCCCTCTGGAAGGAAATCTATCCCAATTCAACATGGGAAAGGAAAGGGGGTCTGCTATGGGCTGCCAGAGCCATACATCCGATCCTTGGAAATATATGACAAAAGACAATGAAGTCGGAGCCAGGTCAATAATAATAATACTGTAATAATAATAATACAATACATCACACAGTCCTAGACACTTGGGAAGTGTTCGACTTGTGATTTTGTGATACGAAATCCAGCATATCTATCTTGTTTGCTGTGTCATAATAAAATAATAATAATAATAACTGCAAAAGGCCACCCTACTGAGATCTGTGTGCATCATCCAAAAATATATCACAAAGTCCTAAACACTTGGGAAGTGTTTGACTTGTGATTTTGTGATACGAAATCCAGCATATCTATCTTGTTTGCTGTGTCATACAATGTCGTTGTGTCAATAATAATAATAATAATAATAATAATAATAATAATAATAATAACAACAGCAAAGATTTGTGCCACACATGAGCTGCCCACCCCAAATCAAAGACCCATTGGGGCATTCAGTGGCTGCAGCTCATCTAGGAAGACGCGAGGAAAATCAATGCAGTTTGATCCCACTTTGATTGCCATGGCTCCATGCAATGGAATTGTGGGAATTGTAGTTTATTGAGGCCCCCAGCCCAACTCCATTGAGCCAGGGCAGTTATATTGTACAGATGCTCCCCTGCTCTTCCTTCAATTTTCAAAGGTTCTTCCTGGAGGATCTGCAGCCACTGCATGCCCAATGGGTTTATAATTTGGGCTAGGCAGTTAATGCATGGTAATATTATTATTAATATTATTATTAATAATATTAATAATTTGTCAAGGTGTAGGGTATGATCTGAAGGCAACAGATCAGCATTATTATTATTAGTTGGAGTGTGGGATATGATCTGAAGGCAACAGATCAGCATTATTATTATTATTATTATTATTATTATTATTATTATTCGGGATGTGGGGTATGATCTGAAGGCAACAGATCAGCATTATTATTATTAGTTGGAGTATGGGATATGATCTGAAGGCAACAGATAGACTTTATTATTATTATTATTCGGGATGTGGGGTATGATCTGAAGGCAACAGATAGACATTATTGTTATTATTAGTTGGAGTATGGGATATGATCTGAAGGCAACAGATAGGCATTATTATTATTATTATTATTATTATTATTATTATTATTATTAGGGATGTGGGGTATGATCTGAAGGCAACAGACAGACATTATTGTTATTATTAGTTGGAGTATGGGATATGATCTGAAGGCAACAGATAGGCATTATTATTATTATTATTATTATTAGGGATGTGGGGTATGATCTGAAGGCAATAGATGGGCTATTATTATTGCTATTAGTGTTATTATTATTAGTCGGGATGTGGGATATGATCCAAAGGCAACAAAATAGGCATTATTGTTGTTATTATTATTAGTTGAGTGTAAGATACAAGCCGAAGTCAACAAATAGGCATTAATAATAATAATAATAATAATAATAATAATAATAATAATAATAATAATATTCAGGTGTAGGGTATGATATGAAGGCAACAGATAAACTATGCTCTGTCTGTTGATTGGTAGGTGCATGCGGCCAGCTCTGCCAGCCACTTTGAGGTATAAATAAATATAATGATGATAGTAATAATAATAATAATAATAATAATAATAATAATAACATCAGCTCTGATTGCCCTGAAAGGTGGTTTTCTTTTGGGAGGGGTTATCTTCCTCCTCCTCCCTTCTCCCAATATAATATTAGATAGATAGATAGATAGATAGATAGATAGATAGATAGATAGATAGATAGATAGATATTGCATTGATTTATGGAGAGAATCTTGTCTCAAACACTCCATAAAAAAGCCTTGCTTTCCAAAGGCGCTTTTGCAGTTCAACAAAGAAGTGTGAGCAATGATGGGGGAAAGAAGTTGCAGAAGGACAAAATGTGCTCCATTTCTGTATTGAAATCATTGGAAATCTGCATTCCTTCCTTCCTTAATAATATTGTTTTAATATTGTCCTAAAATTCTAGTTAATCTAGTTGCTTTTTTAAAACTATCCCCAGGATTTTGTGATCAGGGAGGGAGCAAAGCAGTCCAATTCCAAAGCAAGGGAAGAAGACAAGGCCTGCATGGAGACCTCACTGGGATAGGGAATTGTATATATGTGAGTGTGTGTGTGTGTAATTTTTTTGGTCCCAGCCAATGTTGACACACTCTTTAAAGGGTCTTTCCGCTTGACGTCACGGGGTGGAGTTTCCGTGTGTTTGCTTTCCTCTGGCTGTTCAAGGCCTGCGCCATAGCCAAAGCGACAGTTGAAATGGTTGAGATATTAATTGAAAAGCTATCGCAAAATGTGCTGCAAGATGTCAGGGGAAAAACCAAAGTTTTTGCAGTTGAAAAAACTTTTTCCATGTTTGTATGATAGAAGCAATTAGGAAATGACATTGATCACCCAGGAAGAAAAAAATAGTGTCATCCAGTTCAAAGCAGATAATTTGGGATAATATGGCAGTGTAGATCCAAACCTATGTTGTGCTACACCTCGGCCCGTAAGGAAAGGCAGGGAATAAAAATAGTATTATATATTATGATGTGTGTATTACGAAGTTTATACAATGTGGCCAACGCTCCGTAATGTTGTCGAATCCTTTGCTTCCAATAACCTGCAAACTGAGTGCAATTTAAAAAAAAACACTCTATGGATCACTGGGTTGCTGTGAGTATTCCGGGCTGTCTGGCCTTGCTCCAGAAGCATTCTCTCCTGACATTTCGCCCACATCTGTGACAGGCATCCTCAGAGGTTGTGAGGTCTGTTGGAAACTAGTCAAGTGGTGTTTATATATATACTTGTGGAATAATGTCCAGTGTGGGAGAATATATAAACCACAGATATATAAACCTCACTTGCCTAGTTTCCAACAGACTTCACAACCTCTGAGGAGGCCTGCGGGTGAAACATCAGGAGAGAATGCTTCTGGAACATGGCCAGACAGCCCGGAAAATTCACAACAGCCCAGTGATCCTGGCCATGAAAGCCTTCAACAAGATGCTATAGATTGTCCCAAATCTACTTTGAGCAAAGTTGGAGTATAATAATAATAATAATAATAATAATAATAATAATAATAATTCTCCAACCAGGATCCACACATTGAGGCTCCATCGACATTGCCGTATGATCCAATTCAATGCAATCAAACTACAGTCTGAAACTGGATTATATGACAGGGTAGATGGGGCCTTAGGCTGGATCGACACTGCCACATAATCCAGGTGATCAAAACAGATTATCCACATTATCCAACTGGATTATATGAGTCTACACTGCCATATAATCCAATTCAAGACAGAGATGATCTGGATTTATATGGCAGTGTAGAAGGAGGCTAAGGGCTCTTCCAGACAGGCCCTATATGCCAGGATCTGATCCCAGGTTTTCTGTTTATTCCAGATTATCTGGCAGTGTGGACTTTATATATAATCCAGTTTAAAGCAGAAAACCTGGGATCAGATCCTGGGATAAGGGACCTGCCTGGAAGGGCCCTTAGAAGGAAAAAAGGGATTCTGTAAGCCTCTAGAGAAGAGAAATAATACACGTTTCGGATGCTGATCCTGGCAAAGTTTGCATGCCGAAAAGTTTCCGAAAAAAACAAATCTCCCCATTGGGGAGATGGTGGTGGGGTATAAATAAAGTTTTATAAATAAAGTTTTATTAAATCTACTCACCTGATTCGGTGGCCTCGGCAAAGGGAAGAGATTGCAGCCTCTGGGGTTAGAAGGTCTCCTTGGGGTCCCATTTTGGAGGAGAATAATAATAATAATAATAACAATAATAATAATAAAGCAGTGAGACAGTGTGCAGGAGGGGGAAGCATCAGAGCAAGCAGAGCATCCCCAAACAAAGCCCGGCTGCTTTCCATTCATAACAACTACTGTACCAACCTCCCCTTTGGCCTGGTCCAGCCTTGCTCAGCTTCCCCCTTCATCCTTTTTTCTCCTTCAGAGAGAGGCCTAGCCCTTCCTTTCTTCCTGCAACCCAATCCCCCCTTCTTGAAAAAAAACCCTTCCTTTGCTCCCTTCTGCTTTCAGCTTGGCATCCCTTAACCCCTTCCTTGCTCTCCTGTCCCAAGCTTGCCTTGCTGTGTTGGCTGGGAAGCAAGGCCCGTGTCTCCCGAACCATGAAACCTTGGGAACTGGGACCAGTTGGTGACACTGGGAGAGATCCAGTTGGCAAAGAAGAAGCTAGGCTTTGCCCGGCGTCATTCATCATCACTTTGGCCAAGCAAAGGGAGCAGCCAAAGGGTTAACCTCCCCTGCTCCCATTGATTACTATTGATGGCTTTGGAGAGGTTTAATAGATCCCTTTGCTCCCCCCTTGGTGCATTCCTTCGGAGTGGGTGACATTGAAAGGAAAGCACACACACACACACAAAAGCCTGGGAATCAATAGGCCAGAGGAGGAAACCTGCCTGGGAAATGTCTCCCAAAGCCACTCAAAGGGTCCCAAAACTCTGCAGAGAAAGGAAAGGTCTCCAAAGAAGGAAGGATGCGCCTTTGGGTTCTCTGGACAGCTCTCTGGATGTGCCCAGCCCTTGCCCCTGGAGCCTGCCGGCCTTGCACAGAAGTCCATTAGACCCTGGTTCTTGCCTTTCCCATTTTTAAAAAATGCAACATCCGCCTGGATTGAGAGGCTTCGGACCAGGATCTAAATAGTTAAATAGGATTTGGGGGGAGAAGAAATAGAGGAGGAGGAGGTGGAGTCAAGCACACTTTTTGCCTTTCCTTTTTTTTTCTCTCTCAGAGTCAATTTAATCTCTTTGCTTGTTTAAAAGGTAAGCATCCCCAGCACAAATCTGGTCTAGGCAGAAAGGAGAGATTTTTCTCCCCATTGGTTTAAATGCTTCTCTTCTGGCCTTTCCCAATTTCTCCCTTCCTTCCTTCCTTCCTTCCTTCCTTCCTTCCTTCCTTCCTTCCTTCCTTTTTTTCCTCCTTCCTTTCTTCTTTCCTTCCTTCTTTCTCCCACCTTTCTTTCCTCCCCTCCTTTCTTTCTCCCGCCTTCCTTTTCTTCCTTCCTTCCTTCCTTCCTTCCTTCCTTCCTTCCTTCCTTCCTTCCTTCCTTCCTCCTCTCTTTCCCTTCCTTCCTTCCTTCCTTCCTTCCTTCCTTCCTTCCTTCCTTCCTTCCTTCTTTCTCCCAGCATTCTTTTCTCCCCTCCTTTCTTTCTCCCACCTTCCTTTTCTTCTTTCCTTCCTTCCTTCCTTCCTTCCTTCCTTCCTTCCTTCCTTCCTTCCTTCCTTCCTTCCTTCCTTATTTCTTTCCCCTCCTTCTTTTCCTTCCTTCCTTCCTTCCTTCCTTCCTTCCTTCCTTCCTTCCTTCCTTCCTTCCTTCTTTCTCGCCCCTCCTTCTTTTCCTTCCTTCCTTCCTTCCTTCCTTCCTTCCTTCCTTCCTTCCTCACTCCTTCCTTTCTTTATTTCTTTCTTTTTCCGTCCTTCCTTTCCTTTCTTCCTTCCTTCTCCCTCCTTTCCTTCCCCTCTTCCTTCCTTCCTTTCTTTTTCTTTCTCCCTTCCTCTTTTCCTTCTTCCTTTCTTTCCTTTTCTCTCCCTTCTCTCTCCTGTCTCACTCCCTTCTCTCTCCTTCCTTCCTCACCCACTCCTTCCTTCCTTCCTTCCTTCCTTCCTTCCTTCCTTCCTTCCTTCCTTCCTTCCTTCCTTCCTTATTTCCTTCCTCACCCACTCCTTCCTTCCTTTTTCCCTCCTTCCTTCCCCTTCCTCTCCTTCCCTCCTCCCTTCCTTCCTCACTTTCTCTTCTTTCTTTCTTTCTTTCTTTCTTTCTTTCTTTCTTTCTTTCTTTCTTTCTTTCTTTCTTTCTTTCTCCTCACTCCCTCTTTTCCTTCTTCCCTTCCTTCCTTCCTTCCCTTCCCTTCTTTTTAATTCTGTCCATGTAATGTGATTTTAAAAAAACCCTACATGCATAGAAGATGTATGTAGTATTTTAATCAAGTAGCTTAGAATCTATCTATATGTATCTCTCTCTATATATGCTACATACATAGAATGTGTGTAGGTTATATGAACTATATACATATATATATAAACTTTTAGGCATATAGCACAGAAAGTAGATCTAGATAGAGGAATTATTTAAATTCCCTGGTGGGAATTGTCCTTCCTTCCTCCTTTCCTCCTTCCTCTCTTTTGGGGAACAAAGGAGGGATTGGGTTGTTGTGAGTTTTCCGGACTGTTTGGCCATGTCAGAAGCATTTTCTCCTGACCTTTTGCCCACATCTATGGCAGGCATCCTCAGAGATTGTGAGGTCTGTTGGAAACTAGGCAAGTGGGGTTTATATCCCTGTGGAATAATGCCCAGGGTGGGAGGAAGAACTCTTCTCTGTTGCAGCAAGTGTAAATGTTGTAATTAATCACCTTGATTAGCATGGAATAGCCTTGCAGCTTCAAAGCCTGCCTAATTCCTGCTGGGGGAATCCTTTGTTGGGAGGTGTTAGCTGGCCATGATTGTTTCATGTCTGGAATTCCCTGTTTTCAGAGTGTTGTTCTTTATTTATTGTCCTGAGTTTTTAAAATACTGATAGCCAGATTGTGCTCATTTTCATGGTTTCCTCCTTTCTGTTGGAATTGTCTACATGCTTGTGGAATTCAATGGCTTATCTGTGTAGTCTGACATGGTTGTTTTTAGAGTGGTCCAGCTTTTCCGTGTTCTCAGATAATATGCTGTGTCCAGGTTGGTTCATCTGGTGCTTTGCTATGGCTGCTTTCTTTGGTTGAATCCGTCTTCAGTGCCTTTCCAGACATGAAACAATCAGGGCCAGCTAACACCTCCCAAGGGAGGAAACAGCCAGGCTTTGAAGCTGCAAGGCCATTAAATGTGAATCAAGGTGTTTAATGACAACATTCATACTTGTCTCCAACAGACAAGGGTTCTTCTCCCACCCTGGACCTTCCACAGTTTAGTTTCCAACAGACCTCTCAACCTCTGAGGATGCCTGTGGGTGAAACGTCAGGAGAGAATGCTTCTGGAACATGGCCATACAGCCCGGAAAACTCACAACAACCCAGTGATTCGGGCCATGATCGACAACATATTGAAGGAGGGATTGTTTAAAAGGCTGGAGAGAGGGGCGGAAAGGAGGGAGTGGGAAAGGAAGCAGTGGAGGAATAAATCAAGGCCTCCCTGGCCTCCCGCTTCATAACATTTCATTAGGATGGAGTCACTCACCTGTAAGTAATTACAGTCGGGGCCGGCTTTCTTCCAGACCAACTCAAGACCGGGACAGCCCGAAAGAGGAGGAATGGGACTTTGAAATCTTGCATTTCCCATCCATCGCACTTCTTCTTTAGATTGCAATTTCTTTTTTTAAAGTGTCTTCAATTTCATGTTCAGTTTGAACTGGTTCCTGAGCATCTCTTGAGTTTCTTCCCTATTTAATAAACATCTTTGAAATTGGATGTAAGTTGTGTATAAGCTGCAGTTGTCGAGATTGTGTCTCGTTCTCTTTCATGGGAAATATTCTAAACTATGCATGCAAAATGTACATAATTAATATATATTTATTCTGCACTTGGGATCTAAAATTCTATACATATTTTATGTCTACAGTTCATAGATAGAGATATTCTATACTATATATATCACGTTCTGCACATATTTTGTGTACATAATTCATATATATTCATTCTAAACTAGGTATCTAAAATTCTATACATATTCTATGTATACAGTTCATAGATAGAGATATTCTACATTGTATCTAAAATTCTTTATATATTCTATGTATACTGTTCATATACAGAGATATTCTATGCTATATATATCAAATTCTCCACATATTTTGTGTACATAATTCATATATATTCATTCTAAACTAGGTATCTAAAATTCTGTACATATTCCATGTATACAATTCATATATAGAGATATTCTGCTCTCTCTCTATAAAGTTCTACACATATTATATGTAAATAATTTATATATATTCATTCTAAACTAGTTATCTAAAATTCCAAACATATTCTATCTATACAGTTCATATATAAAGATATTCTACACTATATATAAAGTTCTACACATATGTAAATAATTCATATATATTCATTCTAAACTAGGTATCTAAAATTCTATGCATATTCCATGTATACAATTCATATATAGAGATATTCTGCTCTCTCTCTATAAAGTTCTACACATATTATATGTAAATAATTCATATATATTCATTCTAAACTAGGTATCTAAAATTCCAAACATATTCTATCTATACAGTTCATATATAAAGATATTCTACACTATATATAAAGTTCTACACATATGTAAATAATTCATATATATTCATCTAAACTAGGTATCTAAAATTCCAAACATATTCTATGTATACAGTTCATATATAAAGATATTCTACACTATAAAGTTCTACAAATATTATATGTAATTAATTCTTATATATATTCATTCTAAACTAGGTATTTAAAATTCAATACATATTCTATGTCTACAGTTCAGAGATAGAGATATTCTACAATATATATATATTAAGTTCTACACATATTCTATGTACATAATTTATATATATTTATTCTGCACTAGGTATCTAAAATTCTATACATATTCTATGTCTACAGTTTATAGATAGAGATATTCTATGCTATATATATCAAGTTCTGCACATATTCTATGTACATAATTTATATAATAATAATAATAATAATAATAATAATACTTTATTCTTATATCCCTCCCCATCTCCCTAAGGGGACTCGGGGCGGCTTACAAAGAGACCATGCCCAAACAATATAAAATACAACAGTAAAAACAAATCCAAACATATATTTATTCTACACTGTGTATCTAAAATTCTGTACATATTCTATGTCTACAGCTCATAGATAGAGATATTCTACATTGTGTGTCTAAAATTCTATACATATTCTCTGTATACAGCTCATATATAAAGTTCTACACATGTGTATATAGTTCATATGTATATATATTCTGCAGAATATTTCCAACTTGAAAGGATCCAAGAAATTGAAATCAAACAAAATCTCCACTTGTCTATAAATCACATTAACTCCACTGCTATGGTTTTGGTAACTGTTTGAAACTTTGGAGAACTCTTGCCCATTTACTCCAGGGAAGAAAAACAATGTTTGTTATCCTTTTGGGGTGTGTTCTGTGACTGTTGTGCGACCCTCACCTCCAAAATCAATGCTTCCGAGAGCAAAATGGAAAACCTGTGAAAAGAAACTCGAAGTATTGTTTCTTTCCCAAACAGAGGATGGAAGCAAAAGTTCGGTGGAAAGAAACATACAGGATCGGGGCCCTTTGTGAACTTTTTTTTTAAAGCCCTGTTTTGCAAAATTCTTTACATACATTGCCTTGCTTTGCAAAATTCTTTGCATAGATCTTGTTTCCGGGATTGTGCTCAAAAACGGTCGCTTCGGTTTGACCTAAAGGACCACTTTCAGAGACATTAGACAAGGGAAAAGAGAACAGCTCCATCGTTCGGCACATTTGCTCTCCTCCGAAAAGAGAGAAAAGCCCTGCAATCCCCTCCATTTGCCTCCTGCAAAATGAGCCTGCCGCTCGTTCGTGGAATACATTATTATTAAAATACATTATTTGTATTATTATTAATAGACATGTTCTTCTTACTACATATTTGCCATGCATCTTATGAAAACTTTTCTGCAGAGGTTTTATTTTTGTAGAATTATGAGGATTATAATCATTAAAAGTTTCCCTGCAGACACTTTATTCACACTCTGGAACTATTAATTAATACATTAATAATTAAATAATAATAATTAACATTTTATTTGTAGACCACCCTATCTGCCCAAAAGGACTCAGGGCAATTTCCAACATATAAGGCAAACATTAAATGCAAAAAGACGTATTGACAAATTACTTCAAAACAATACATATCAAGGAAAATAAACATTACTATAAACTTAATACAAAATAGAAATGAACCAAAACAAAAATAAAATTGGACCATCCTAACAGACTGAATCCCATAATATAAATTTAAACAAGACACAAATTTAAAACAACTAAGAGGTAAAATGGTTACCAATAACTAACAGTCTGGGATCAATTCCAATGTTTTATATTATTATTACAGAATTATTATTATTCCAATGTTTTCTGCAGAGGTTGTATTATGACTACAGAATTCTTACTAAAAGATTTTCTGCAGAAGTTTGACTTCCTACAGAATTCTTACTATTACTACAATACTTTATTATTATTACATTATTATTATTATTATTATTATTATTATTATTATTACAAGGTTTTCTGCAGAGGTTGTCTAATTGCTACAGAATTCTTACTATTACGAAAATGTTTTGATTATGACTGTAGAATTCTTATGACAATTTCAAGACAACGTTTTGACTCTTCCACTCGTGTCAAATGCCTTCAGTTTTTTAAACTTCTGCAGAAAATATTTTGATACTATTATTCAATTGTTTTCTGCCATTTAATATCAAATTATTATTATTAAAATGTTTTCTGCAGAAGTCTTGTTCTTACTGTAGAATTCTCCTCATCATTATTATTCAAATATTTTGCCTAGTCTTACTATAGAATTATTCATTTTATGACTGTTCCACAGATGGTTTATAAGTACTACAACACTATATTATTATTAAAATGTCATCTGCAGACATTCTATAATTACTATAGAATTATTACTATGATTAAAATGTTTTCTGCAGCTGTTTTACTAATAATATTATTAATATTATGATGTAAATGTTTTCTACAAAATTATTATTATTATTATTATTATTATTATTATTATTATTATTATTATTATTATCATTATCATACCCTGTTTTCTCAAAAATAAGACCTATCCCGAAAATATGACCTATCATGATTTTTCAGCATTTCTGAGGATGGTCAAAATATAAGTCCTATTTCAAAAATAAGCTCTAGATAGAGTTCATTTAAAAAGTCAATTTGGAAAAATAAAACTGCCCCTGAAAACAAACACTAAAGCATCTTTTGGAGCAAAAATTAATATAAGACCCTATCTTACTTTGGTGGAAACAGGGTAGTTAAAATACATACATAAAACAGAAGACAATTCAAATACACCTATTCAAGGATACAGCACAAAAAAGATATCCTTCCAGAATGAGATTTTATTAATTTATTTATTATTATTAATTTATTAATTAGCATATTCGTAAATATTAACATGCTGACATTTATTAGTATGAACTGTGTATTTGTCATCCTCTATTTAACCCTATTTTTAGTTGATATCTTTTAGTTTTAATTACTCCTTGTGTTGTTTTGAGGATTAAACAGGATATCAATATTAATAATAATAGGGAATTATTGCTTGACTCAACTGGGAACATCCCCACTTGATAATTTCCAATGGCAATAGCAATCCCAGCTTCATTTGCAAGTTTGAGAATCTAGCGCAAACCCAATCAAAATCAAATGTTTTTCCTTAAAACTTATTATTATTATTATTATCTGGCTTTTTTCGTCAATATGGGTGCATCTTGGTGCCTAATTCTACGCACTCCATTTTCACATAGACCAGTATGAACAGCCAGTGGTTTTCTTCTAAACTTCCTGTTTCATTACATGTTCCAATTGAGATGTCAATAATAAACTATAGATGTGTTTTCTAACCAGCATATAACAATTTCTTCTAGAATCATTCCTGACTCCTGTTGTCTGTTGGAAACAAGGCAAGTGAGGTTTATATATCTGTGGAATGATGTCCAGGGTGGGAGAAATAACTCTTGTCTGTTGGAGGCAAGTGTGAAAGTTGTAATTAATCACCTTGATTAGCACTGAATAGCCTTGGAGCTTCAAAGCCTGGCTCCTTCCTGCCTGGGGGAATCTTTTGTTGGGAGGTTCCCCAGGCAGGAATTAGCCAGGCTTTGAAACTGCAATGCTAATCAGGTTGGCCAATTGCAACTTTCCCACGTGCCTCCAACAGGCAAGAGTTCTTTCTCCCACCCTGGACATTATTAAACAGGGATATTATGAACCCCACTTGCCTAGTTTCCAACAGACCTCAAAATCTCTGCCGATGCCTGCCATAGATGTGGGCGAAACGTCAGGAGAGAATGCTTCTGGAGCATGGCCAGACAGCCCAGAAAACTCACAGCAACCCAATCTTTATTGTATGTACACATTATTTTATTTTAAGTGTACCAGATGTATGTTGTATTTCATGTTTGTATTGTCTGTGCTTGATAAGGCCAACTGGCTAATCAATAAATTGTTGTTGTTGTATGTACACATTGACTTTCAGGCACATGAGAATAATTAATAATGGCCACCCACTTTATTTTTGGGACTCTATGTTTACATATTTATCCTTTGCCACCTCGAGTCCCTATATTGGGAGAAAGGTGGGATACCAATAAAATAAAGAAATACAACAATAGTATATATATAGATATAGATAGGTAGATAGATATGAAGAATGCAGGGCTTTTGTTGGGGAAGGGGAAAGAGGAAAGGCCCTTGCAACTCTCCAAATGCCTCTGATGAAACCAAGGCTGTTGGGAGAGATGAATTATTTCCTGCTTTCCTCTCTTGTAAATATCCCCTGCCACCCAGCACCTTCTGGAGATAAAACCGGGGACAATTAGTCATTTGCAGACATGGGGCTCGCAAGGTGAAAGAAAACAGCCCCGGCTCCTGCTTTGATGCTGGCCGTGTTTACAGAAGCTTTCCCTGCTATGCCAGCAATGCGCTCTTGCCCATTAACGTCCCAAACGGGGACAACGGCCCACCCAGGGCCACCATCCCCCTCCCAGCAGTAGCTCCTCCTGGGATGCATCTGCACTGTAGAATTAATGCAGTTTGACCCCACTTGAACTGCCCTGGCTCAGTGCTGTGGGATACCCAGTGCTGTCGTTTGCAAAACCCCAGCCTTCTTAAACAGGGAAGGCTATGGATCTTGGAACATCACATGTGTCAAATTGCCTTGATTCTCCAGTACGGATGCGCCTTTGGCCATTTGGACTACCATACATATATATATATATTAGCTTGGGTACCCGGCAATGCTCAGGTTATTTGAAAAAGGCATTTTTAAAAAATGTTATTAGAAATTGCTGCAGATAGATCCATGGCTGACAGGATTTATAGTAGTCTTTGAATGTGGGTGAAGGTACTGCAAATCCCAACCTCTGTGATCCATCCTTCCCCAAACCTCACCAGGACGTAAAGTGGATCATGGGGGGGTCTGTGTGCCACATTTGGTCCAGGTGTGTTATTTGTGGAGGTTATAGTGGTCTGTGGAAGTGGGTGAAGGTACTGAAAATCCCATCATCCATGGTCCATTCTCCCCCAAAGTGTGTCATGGGAGGGTCTGTGTGCCAAGTGTGGTTCAGGTCCAGCATTGGTGGGGGTCACAGTGGTCTGTGGAAGCAGGTGAAGGTACTGCAAATATCCTTGTCTGTGGTCCATCCTTCTCCAAACTTCACCAGGACGTGAGGTGGGTCATGGGGGGTCTGTGTGCCTAGCTTGGTCCAAGTCCGTCATTCGTGGGGGTCACAGTGGTCTGTGAAATCTAGTGAAGGTACTGAAAATCTCTTTGACTGTGGTCCATCTTTCTCCAAACTTCACCAGGACGAGAGGTGGATCATGGGGGGTCTGTGTGTCAACTTTGGTCCAAGTCCGTCATTCGTCGGGGTCTCAGTGGTCTGTGAAATCAAGTAAAGGTACTGAAAATCTCTTTGACTGTGGTCCATCTTTCTCCAAACTTCACCAGGACGAGAGGTGGATCATGGGGGGTCTGTGTGTCAACTTTGGTCCAAGTCCGTCATTCGTGGGGGCTGCAGTGGTCTGTGAAATCATGTGAAGGTACTGAAAATCTCATTGTCTGTGAGCCATCCTTCTCCAAACTTCACCAGGACGTGAGGTGGATCATGGGGGTCTGTGTGTCAACTTTGGTCCAAGTCAGTCATTTGTGGGGGTCTCAGTGGTCTGTGAAATCATGTGAAGGTACTGAAAATCTCATTGTCTGTGAGCCATCCTTCTCCAAACTTCACCAGGACGTGAGGTGGATCATGGGGGTCTGTGTGTCAACTTTGGTCCAAGTCAGTCATTTGTGGGGGTCTCAGTGGTCTGTGAAATCATGTGAAGGTACTGAAAATCTCATTGTCTGTGAGCCATCCTTCTCCAAACTTCACCAGGACGTGAGGTGGATCATGGGGGTCTGTGTGTCAACTTTGGTCCAAGTCCGCCATTCGTGGGGGTCTCAGTGGTCTGTGAAATCAGGTGAAGGTACTGAAAATCTCATTGTCTGTGAGCCATCCTTCTCCAAACTTCACCAGGACGTCAGGTGGATCATTGGGGGTCTGTGTGTCAACTTTGGTCCAAGTCAGTCATTTGTGGGGGTCTCAGTGGTCTGTTGGTGTCTCTTCCCTTCCTCCCTCCCCCACATACACAGGTCACCTTTCTTTCCCGGTGACATCACAGAGGGTCACTTCACCTCACGATCTCAGCCCAAGTTTGAATTTGGGAGGACAAGGTAAAGGTTTCCCCTGACGTTAAGTCCAGTCGTGACCGACTCTGGGGGTTGGTGCTCATCTCCATTTCTAAGCCGAAGAGCCGGCGTTGTCCGTAGACACCTCCAAGGTCATGTGGCCATTGGCATGACTGCAAGACAGGATGCTCAACCTGTATTAACCAGTTCGGAACACCGACTTTCCATTTATGTCTCACTCTATCAAAAGGGCACTGGGAGGGGTCCAGCGGCCCTCTGTATTGCAAAACCAAGACGGGACATTTCCCTTCCATCGATCCCCACACTTACACAAAGAGGGGGGATCTTTGAGGGGGGGCTTTGGCAGCGGAAAGAGAGCCGAAGGTGAAAGGGCCGAAGATTAAAATGTAAACAGCAAAATTTATTATAATTACAAGAGTGTTTCAAATTATTTCCTTAAATGGCAACATAATTTACTCCCCGTCAAGGTCTCGACTGGTGGTGAAAGAGGAAACGGCTTGACCCCGGCCCGACCTCCGACCCCCGGGGTCAGCACCCAAGGAATGCACAGATGTCATGGTTCATAAGCAAGGACAGAGGCGCTCGGGTTTCCCAGGCATCGAGGCGCCGGGTCCTTGGAAGGGGCCAACGTGGATCCCTCCCTTTGAACTCGCCTCTCGCCCTACCTGAAAGAAGGCCGACAACAAGCCAAGAGGGGCCAGGGCAACAGGACTGCATTTCCTGGGCATCGCCCCCAGATTGCATGGCACTGGCTTCCTCCCAAGGAAGTGTCCAGCAGATTGGGGTCTCCAACCACCCACTATGGGGGGATCTGCACTCTCAAACAAAAGCAGTTTGACCCCACTTGAACTGCCACGGCAAAGTGCTATGGAACCTGGACACGACATATGATTTGAGAACACAGAGATGCTCAACCGCTCTGACAACCACCATGTCAGACTACACAGAGAAGTCACTGAAATCCACAAGCATGTGGACAATTTCAACAGAAAGGAGGAAACCATGAAAATGAACAAAATCTGGCTACCAGTATTACAAAACTCCAAAATCAGGACAGTGAATAAAGAACAATACTCTCAAAACAGGGGAAATCCAGACAGGAAACAATCAGGGACAGCTGACACTTGCCAACAAAGGGTTCCCCCAGGAAGGAAGCAGTCAGGCTTTGAAGTTGCAAGGCTATTCAATGCTAATAAAGCCTCAAACAGACAGGAGTTCTTTCTCTCACCCTGAACATTCCACAGATATGTCAACCCCACTTGCCTAGTTTCCAAGTCCGCACAAACTTTGAGGATGCCTGCCATAGATGTGGGCAAAACGTCTCATTTGGAACATGGCCAGACAGCCCAGAAAACTCACAGCAACCCAGAGAAGACTGTAAAACTACATCTCCCACAACTCCATAGCATTGAGTGGGGTCAAGCTGCATTCATTCGACAGCTTTGGCACAGAAAGCGTCCGATGGTGGAAAACCGCCCCTCCCAGGTTGTCATCTCGGAAATAAGAAATAAGGTGGTTTAATTGAAAGGAGGAAGGACCAAGACCAAACCTCCGGCACCATGGCAGTAGCGGTGACTTTTCCAGGAGGCATCCCAAGGCTTTAATTTGGAGATGGGACTCCGGTTCTATGTCCAATTTATATTCAAGGGAAATTGGGGTCCCAAGCCGTGCCTTTCAACTAGCGGCCGCCTTCCAAAACCGCACGTTGCGGGAAGCATGATCAAAGTCCTTTGCAATTAGTTGGGTTTTAAATCACGGTAATTGTCAGCGTGGCTTGTAATTGGAGAAACGTTGTGGAAGAGCCGGGGCCAAAGCTGCCCGGGTTATAATCTTGGAAGGGGAAGGAGAGAGGGGAGAAAAAGGCCCAAAGTCTAGTTGATGGTGACAGTGGTCCGGCAGGAGTCCGGTGACAAAGTTTTCAGGAAGCATGGTTTGCCCTGCATTTTTGAAGCATGCAGCAGTCAGAAATTCAAAATATTCCGGCAAGTACTTCGACATGTTCCTACAAATCAGAAGCATCACTTTTTGTGGCATTCCTTCCTATCTAGGGATGGGAAAGAAGCTCCTTGGGTTCTCATTTTGCTTGCCAACTGACCTTGTTTGGCCTTTTCAGAACGAACGCAACCTGTTGAAAATGTCGGCAGAAATGTGCATCTCTCCAAAGTGTGCATTGAAGGAGCAAAATGCACATGGAGATGTATGTTGGTGGGAGAAACGGCATCAAAAATGCGATTTTCTTACAGCAGCTGAGGATATGATAAATGGTTTCATCGGTTTCCTTGCACAGTCTGCATTTTGGGTCATTATTATTATTATTATTATTATTTTATTATGACACAGCAAACAAGATAGATATGCTGGATTTCATATCACAAAATCACAAGTCGAACACTTCCCAAGTGTCTAGGACTGTGTGATGTATTTTCGGATGATGCGTGCAGATCCCAGCAGGGTGGCCTTTTGCAGATGGCAGATCGTGATTTTGTCAATGTCTGTTGTTTCCAAATGCTGGCTGAGATCTTTTGGCACAGCACCCAGTTTGCCCATCACCACCAGGACCACCTGCACTGGTTTCTGCCAGAGTCTTTGAAGTTCAATCTTGAGGTCCTGATAGCGGCTGAGTTTTTCCTGTTGTTTTTCATCAATGCGACTGTCACCTGGTATGGCGACATCAATGATCCTAACCTTTTACTTTTCCACAACTGTGATGTCTGGTGTGTTGTGTTCCAGAACTTTGTCAGTCTGGATTCGGACATCCCACAGTATCTTTGCGTGCTCATTTTCCAATACTTTTGCAGGCTTGTGATCCCACCAGTTCTTTGCTGCTGGGAGGTGGTACTTGAGGCATAAGTTGCAATGAATCATTTGGGCCACATAGTTATGCCTCTGTTTGTAGTCTGTCTGTGCGATTTTCTTACAGCAACTGAGGATATGATCAATGGTTTTGTCGGTTTCCTTGCACAGTCTGCATTTTGGGTTATTATTATATTTATACCACACTTTATCTGCCAAATCATGTTCAGCTTATGGTCCTCTTTAAGACTCTTTTCATATTGGTATTGGACAGTAATCCCTCCACCTTTGTAGTTTTGACTTTTGCAGATTTGATTATTGACAGATTTCCTTTCCAATGTTCCCCAGATGAATGCCTAGGCCCCCCAGGACGACTCTACCGTCATCTTCCTCTGTTTGTGCTGGAGGACCTAGAGATTTCTAGTTATGGGTGCTCCGGACCCATAACTTCTGTATGAAGTTGATTTGGACTTCTCTCTCACAGATAAATGGACTGCAGAAATTCTTGAGTGCATCAAGATAAACATTTCATTTTAATGGGGCATTTTCCTCAAGGCCTGGCTTTCATGGATGCACACTCTTGCGCCCACGCAGAGACACACATATGGAGAAGCGACAACAGATAAATTGATATTTAGACTTAATAAGTGCCCACTTTCAGCCCTAATAGACGAGACACAGAAGCTGAAAGGCCAAGAGAGAGGGAGAGGGATCTGCAAATTGGAAGAGCGCAACAGAGATGATTCAGGCGCACGGAAGGGCCGAAGGCAAATGGAGAAGCCGGGCGGTGCGCCTCATACAATTCTAGTTATATCAATTGCGCTTCCCTACAGAGAGCAAACATGTGGGTGATTTCATCGATCAGGGATGTCGATGAGGGAAAAGCAACGTGCTATATCTTGACCTATGACTCAAATATAAAAATAACTTCAGACAAAGGGATGTCCCTTGTTGATGTCATGGCGACGGGTCTCGGCGATGCTCTTACGCATGACACAGCCAACCGGTAGGTACCCCATGTGCTCAGAGACCATGATTCAGATAATCAAGAACGAAGGCCACCGAATGAGAAGAGGTTTCTCTGACTGGAAACAAAGTGTTATGCAACAAATCATTTCCTGACGCTTTTCAAAACTTTGTCTTGCTGAGTTTTTCCTGTTGTTTTTCATCAATGCGACTGTCACCTGGGATGCCAGGGGCCATGCCATTATTATTATTATTATTATTATTATTATTATTATTATTATTATTATTATAGAATGGCTTTTTAGAAAACGAGCACACTGGAATTGTAGTTTGGTCGGTTTTCAAAACTCGGCTTTGGACCAAAAAGAATGGACAACAACCTAGTTCTGGTCTAACCACTAGCCATGTAGGAGCACCGAATCAAAACCTTGGAATGTGTTGGAAATTCTTTCTTTGGATGCACACCTTTATTATATACTACTAGCTGTGCCCGGCCACGCGTTGCTGTGGCTAGGACTTAATTTTTCTTTTCTTTTTGTTGTATGAGGTGTGGACGAGAGGTTGTGCTGTCAATTTTCGAGGTTGTGGGGCATTTAGTTTAGTTGTTTTGTCCGGTGCCGTGATTCCATTACCCTTTTATATATATAGATCTTGGGTACCCGGTGGTGCCCAGGTTATTTAAAAAGGGCAGTTTGGGGAGATTTTTGGTCATATCAGTTTGGTAATTTGTAATGCTGTTTATTAGAAAAAAAGGCAGCCTTTCCTTTTGTTATTCATTAATGCTCCCATTAGAAAATACATAAGGATGTGGATGAACTACAACTCCATATTCCAATGTGCATCACCCCCAAACCCCGCCTGTATTCACAGTTGGCCATGTTGGCCAACTGTAGTCCAGATCCATCATTGGTAGGGTTCAGGGGGCTCTCTGGATAAGGGTGAACTACAGCTCTCATATTCCAAGGTCAGTTCTCCCCAAACCCCTGCAGTATTTACAGTTTAGTCATTGGGCTTCTCTGTGCTTAGTTTGGTTTTGGTCCATTGTCGGTGGGGATCACAGTATCTCTGGATGCAGGTGAACTACAACTCCCAAAAATCCAGGTCAATTCCCTTCAACCCCTGGAGTATTTACAGTTGGTCATGGGGGGTCTCTGTGCCTAGTTTGGTTCTGGTCCATTGTCGGTGGGGATCACAGTATCTCTGGATGCAGGTGAACTACAACTCCCAAAAATCCAAATCAATTCCCCGCAACCTCCTGCAGTATGTTCAGTTGGTCACTGGGTTTCTCTGTGCCTAGTTTGATCCTGGTCTGTTGTCGGTGGGGTTTTCTTGGCAAGGTGGGGTTTTCTTGCCTTCCTCTGAGGCTGAGAGAGTGTGCCTTGCCTGGGAATGAAACTAAACAAAACAAACCGCGATTCCATACAAATGCACACCACTATCGGAAACGTTCCTTTTGGGTACCCAAACTCCTCTTTAGATAGTGCAACTCATGTTGGGAATTCTAGTCTGGGGGGAAGAAATTGAACTTCTCCTAGCTCTGGGCCCAAGATGCTTCATCCACGGCCCTCTCGGCTGTCATTCTGTCAAAGTCCTTTTACAAATGGCAGGAAGTTTACTTTCAAAATAAGGTCTCCCTGCAGCCCTTCCTCTCCAGGTTGGCGCTTTGAATGGGTTCCTGCAACAGGAAATATTCTTTCTCCAACCCACCCAGGACTCTGACACCGGCATCATTCGAACACAGCTCTGTTCACATCTTTATGGCCCAAAAAGGTGGCGCGAAGGTGCCGGGGAAAAAGTGGCCACCCAATCCCACATCTGTTCAGCCCAAAGGCTTCGAAATGTTCCAACGTTGTTTCTTTCACCCACTCATGGCTCAGCCAGTTGGAAGCAATTGTGGACGATGGGCCTTGGGGGGAAGGGGCCAGGGCTCCTCTCTCCTCTGACCATTCCTTTCTTTTTCTTCTTCTTCTTCTCCTTCAGCTTGAATTGAATGCAGCCAAAGGTCAGGCTGGCCAGAGGCATTTGGAATGTCATGGTAACCGGGACTTAATCAAACAATCCGGAGATGCCAGGTTGGTGGGAACAGGCCCAGATCTGAAGGAACTGGAATTAATCAATCAAAGGGGGCAGGGAGGGAGGAGGAGAAGCCCAAGATATACGACTGACTGACTGACTGACTGGCTCACTGACCGGTCCTCTTTTTCCTCCTGAAACACACGTTGCCGCCTCAGACAAAGAGCCTTTCAGGGCCCCCTCCTTGGGACTGGGTTGCCTTTCCCCATTGGGAACCAACTGCTGAACACACTTCTCTGCCATAGCAGACTGGTGTCCAACTGCGTTCATTCTATATGTAGATCAGGCATGGGCAAACCAGGAATGGTTTCAAACTGCATTCATTCAACAGTGTAGATGAACCACTTCTTTGGCCTCTCCATTCATTTAACAGTGTCAATAGACCCTTCCTTCCTTCCTTCCTCAATAGACCCTTATGTACTTTCCTTCCTTCCTTTCCTTTCCTTTCCCTTCCTTCCTTCCTTCCTTCCTTAATTTCTCTCTTTCCTTCCTTTCCTTTCCTTTCCTTTCCTTTCCTTTCCTTCCTTCCTTCCTTCCTTCCTTCCTCGATAGATCCTCCCTTCCTTGCTTCTTTGCTTCTTTGCTTCTTTGCTTCTATCCTTCCTTCCTTCCTTCCTTCCTTCCTTCCTTCCTTCCTTCCTTCCTTCCTTCCTTCCTTCCTTCCTCGATAGACCCTTCCTTCCTTCCTTCCTTCCTTCCTTCCTTCCTTCCTTCCTTCCTTCCTTCCTTCCTTCCTTCCTTCCTTCCTTCCTTCCTCCCTCGATAGATCCTCCCTTCCTTGCTTCTTTGCTTCTATCCTTGCTTCCTTCCTTCCTTCCTTCCTTCCTTCCTTCCTTCCTTCCTTCCTTCCTTCCTCCCTCCCTCCCTCCCTCCCTTCCTTCTTTCCTTCCTTGATAGACCCTTCCTTCCTTCCTTCCTTCCTTCCTTCCTTCCTTCCTTCCTTCCTCGATAGACCCACTCTTCCTTGCTTCTTTGCTTCTTTCCTTCCTTCCTCCCTCCCTTCCTTCTTCCTTCCTTGATAGACCCACCGTCCGTCCCTCCCTTCTTTCCTTCCTTGATAGACCTTTCCTTTCCTTTCCTTTCCTTTCCTTTCCTTTCCTTTCCTTTCCTTTCCTTTCCTTTCCTTTCCTTTCCTTTCCTTTCCATCCCTTCCTTCCTTCCTTCCTTCCTTCCTCAATAGATCCTCCCTTCCTTGCTTCTTTGCTTCCTTCCTTCCTTCCCCGGAATAATGTCCAGGGTGGGAGAAAGAACTCTTGTCTGTTGGAGGCAAGTGGGAATGTTGCAATTGGCCAGCTTGATTAGCATTGAATAGCCTTGCAGCTTCACATTCTGGCTGTTGCTGTTTGGGGATCCTTTGTTGAGAGGTGTTAGCTGGCCCTGATTGTTTCCTGTCTTGAATTCCCCTGTTTTAAGAGAGCTGTCCTTTATTTACTGTCCTGATTTTAGAGTTATCAAATACTGGTAGCCAGATTTTGTTCATTTTCTGTTGAAATTGTCTACATGCTTCTTGTGGATTTCAATGGCTGACATGGTGGTTGTGAGAGTGGTGCTTTCAAATAATATACTGAATCCAGGCTGGCTTCTGTGGTTGACTTAGTCTGCAGTGCCTTTCATGTTCCTTCCATAATATAGATGTGGGTGAAACGTCAGGAGAGAATGCTTCTGGAGCCCGGAAAATTCACAACAGCCCAATCATTCTGGTCATGAAAGCCTTTTGTCCGTCCTTCCTTCCTTTCTCCTCTTTGACATGTTTTCCTTCCTTTTTTTCTCCCGCTTTCTTTCTTATTTTTCTCTCTCTCTCTTCGAAGCTTTGGAAGGGTTAAGTGTGTCAATGGAATCCGCCTCCTTCCCAATACCTGGAGTACCTCCAGTTCCACGGGGCTGACCTTTGACTCCCGGGGGGAGGTTTATCGGCCCATTCCCTAATCAGGGGTGTTTAATGGAACGGCCACATGGATTCCTGGCATTCTTGAGACGTTACAGCCTTGTCAGATTGAACCTCTCCAGCTTTTGAATTCCCTTCGCCCGCCCGGCAAGGTCTTGAGAGCCTTTGGGATAAATACTTGCAGGAGGCATCTCACCCAAAGCTTCTAATCTGCCCAGGGCTGTCATTGAATTCTCTTTTCAAAGAGCTCCACTTGGGCACCATTCATCACCCACCTCGCCTCTTTCTTTCTTTTCTCCGCCTTCCTCCACTTCCTTTCCGTAAAGCGTGTCATCTTTGGGAATTGAAAAATAACTACATAAAATCCAGTGGTGCCCACTTTGGCGACTCATAGAACGCCGTTGAACTATATGATGCAAAATCAGAGCATCTGAATAAGAATTCTGCCAAATTTCTTCCAAATCGGGTCACGGTGGGTTTTTCAGGCCGCGTCCCCATAGCATTCTCTTCTGACGTTTCGCCTGCATCTGTGGCTGGCATCTTCCGAATGGTGTTCCAGTTCGGTTATTGATGTTTTAAAAGGTGCTTTTAGGATGTTTTTAAGATGTTTTTAAATTGTTGATTTTAGCCGGTTCTTGTAAGCCGCCCCGAGCCCTAGGGGAGTGGCAGCATATAAGTTTGAAAAATAAATAAATAAATAAATAAAATAAAATTTGGATTTATTTATTTATTTATTTATTTCAACATTCATCACCCACCTCGCCTCTTTCTTTCTTTCTTTCTTTCTTTCTTTCTTTCTTTCTTTCTTTCTTTTCCCCGCCTTCCTCCACTTCCTTTCCGTAAAGCCTGTCATCTTTGGGAATTGAAAAATAAATACATAAAATCCAGTGGTGCCCACTTTGGCGACTCATAGAACGCCGTTGAACTATATGATGCAAAATCAGAGCATCTGAATAAGAGTTCTGCCAAATTTCTTCCAAATTGGGTCACTGTGGGTTTTTCGGGCCGCGTCCCCGTAGCATTCTCTTCTGACATTTCACCTGCATCTGTGGCTGGCATCTTCCGAATGGTGTTCCAGTTCGGTTATTGATGTTTTAAAAGGGTGCTTTTAAGATGTTTTTAAATTGTTGATTTTAGCCAGTTCTTGTAAGCTGCCCCGTGCCCTAGGGGAGTGGCGGCATATAAGTTTGAAAAAAATAAAATAAAATAAAATAAAATGTGAATTTATTTATTTATTTATTTATTACAATATTTATATCCTGCCCTTCTCACCCAACAGGGGACTCAGGGCGACTTACAATAAAACGCATATATAAAAATTATACAGTGCAATATAAATCAGTTAAAAAATCATTAACTTACATCAGTATTCATAAAACACATTATAAAATACAGGTAGGCGTGTTCAGACAGCCAATGATCAAGTGCCAGTTAACACCTCCCAAACAAAGGATGCCTCTAGGCAACAACAGCCAGGTTACCCTCTATACCCTCTGTCCTTGATCGGTTGCGTCCGCATGGGTAATTTCTCAGGGTTCAACTCACTTTTGGGTTCTCCCCCCATGTTCTTATAGCACTTTTAACTTCCTCCATGTTTACAAGTCTCACTTAGTGCACTTTGATCGGCCCATCCTTATGTTTTATTGATGTGTTTTAACTTTGTCTTATTAATGATTTTGAATCGTATGTTTTAATTTTTCATTTGTGCGTTTTCGGTATTTGATGTTTTTGTATGTATACTCTTTTGCATTTGTAAGCCGCCCTGAGTCCCTGCGGGGAGATAGAGGCGGGGTACAAGAATAAAATTATTATTATTATTATTATTATTTTATTATGACAGAGCAAACAAGATAGATATGCTGGATTTCATATCACAAAATCACAAGTCGAACACTTCCCAAGTGTCTAGGACTGTGTGATGTATTTTCGGATGATGCGCGCAGATCCCAGCAGGGTGGCCTTTTGCAGTTGGCAGATCGTAATTTTGTCAATGTTATTATTGTTATTATTATTATTATTATGCAGCTGCAAGGCTATTCAATGCTAATCAAGCTTGCTAATTGCAACATTCACACTTGCTTCACAGATACAAGGGTGCTTTCACCCTGGACATTATTCCACAAGTGTGTGTGTGTGTGTATATATATATATACATATACACACACACACTCCACTTGCTACCTCTATGTAGATACCTTCACTGATTGACTTTGCAAACTTCATGGCTACTCAATGCTATTCAAGCTTGCCAATTGCAACATTCACGCTTGCTTCTCACAGACAAGGGTTCTTTCTCCCACCCTGGACATCATTCCACAGGTGTGTGTGTGTGTAATATACACACACACATATACAATCCACTTGCTTCGCTACCTCTATGCAGATACTCTCACTTATTGACTTTTTGACTTTGCAAACTTCATGGCTACTCAGTGCTATTCAAGCTTGCCAATTGCCACATTCAAACGTTGCAAGATTGCAACCAATTATGCTCCGAGGTTTTTGGGGTTTTTTTGCAGTTTGTCCGAGCTTCTCCTTCCTCTGAACTTCCTTCCAGATGTGTTCCAGCCAGGCTGACCCAGCTGTCAATACCTGTTAATTTCACTGCTGTCTTTTGAAGTTATGCTGGAAAACAAATGGGGGAAAAGAGTAAATTAGAGACTAGTTCTTAGGCCAGAGAGGAAAACCATGAATGATGATGACAAGTAACGGTACAGATGGCCCCCGACTTCTGTGGATCTCACTTTTGCTCCCTAGTGGGGGAATCCTTTGTTGGAATTCCGGGTATGAAACAATCTGGGCCAGCTCACATCTCCCAACAAAGGATTCCCCTGGCAGGAAGCAGCCAGGCTTTGAAGCTGCAATGCCAATCAAGGTGGCCAACTGCAACATTCACACTTGCCTCAAACAGGCAAGAGTTCTTTCTCTCACCCTGGACATTATTTAACAAGGATATGAACCCCACTTGCCTACTTTCAAACAGTCCTCAACCTCTGAGGATGTCTGCCATAGATGTGGATGAAACGTCAGGAGAGAATGCTTCTGGAACATGGCCATACAACTCGGAAAACTCACAGCAAACCAATAACATTATTACTTTGATTTTTCGATCAAAAGATACTGTATATACTCGAGTATAAGCCTAGTTTTTCAGCCCTTTTTTAAGACTGAAAAAAAACCTCCTCGGCTTATACTCAAGTCTATATGGTATATTTATTATTTTTCTCTATTATTATTGCTATTGTTACATTTATTATTTTACTCTATTAATTATTATTATTACATTTATTATTTTACTCTATTATTGTTGTTACTTTTACATTTATTTTACTCTATTTATTATTACATTTATTATTTTACTGCATTATTATTATTATTACTTTTATTATTTCACTCTTTTATTATTAAAAAGATACATAAGCACATTTACATTGAAGAAGATGAAAATAATGATTTAATCAGAGTTGGTCACTCATATCTTGAAATACAGTTTGATGTAAAGATTCAAAAATATTTAACCTACTGATTCCTCAATTAATGTAATTTTATTGGTATCTCGGCTTATATTGGAGTCAATGTTTTCCCAGTTTTTTGTGGTAAAATTAGGTGCCTCGGCTTATACTCGAGTATATACGGCATGTTCTCTTGTGGGCATCTGTAGATCCTCCAGCACAACTTTATAGTCAATGTCCAGCAGACGTTACCATAGAGGTTGGGCTCGGGCTGTGGCGCAGGCTGGAGAGCAGCTGCAATGAATCCCTGCAATGAATCACTCTGACCAGGAGGTCATGAGTTCGAGGCCCGCTCGGAGCCTATGTTTGTCTTGTCTTTGTTCTATGTTAAAAGGCATTGAATGTTTGCCTATATGTGTAATATGATCCGCCCTGAGTCCCCTTCGGGGTGAGAAGGGCGGAATATATAAATGCTGTAAATAAATAAGTAAATATTAAGTACATTAAGTACCATGCATGTGCATTCTCAGATATGCAATAGACCAGAAGGATTTCTCGAACAACAACAAGACACAGCATCCTCTGACTCCAAAGCAAGCTCAGCTGGGGAAGAATAAAGGGTTCGACTGCTATGCCAATACTACAAAGCTGAGTTGGATATTTAAAACGCAAACATTCCTGGGCTGAGCGATCCCACACATCTTGCCTCTCTTTTGCACCTGGCGCCCGTTGATGGACCTTTGGGGTTCTCCTGGAAAAGAAAGCCCACCTGGGCTGCAGAAGACCTCATGCCGAGCTCCAAAGGTAGCCGGGTTAAAGGTTGCTGTTTGCTTAAGGCCTTGATTCCTCTGCCTGATTCCTGACGGACACATTTCCTCCGAGATGATCTCTGGCAGCAGCTCGCAGCCTTTGACCTTCCAGATGTTTTTGGACTTCAACTCCCAGAGTCCCTCGTGAGCTGGTTGGAAGATTCTGGGAAAGGTAGTCTAATTGATCCGCGTCCTTTACCCCACATGCTTTTATGCAAACAATTCTTTTAGCACCAAGGTAGTAGAAATCCAACTACAATTGACCCTTCACCTCTCTAGGGAATTTCTAAGTCTTCCAGCACTTATTTATCTTGTCCGAAGCGAATTGAGAATACAGTTATAATATATAGAAAAACCACAAACAAAGTTAGAAACTTGGCATGGTACTAAATTTCCTTTGACCAGAAGTTGGCCGCTTGGAGTGCCTCTGGTGTTTATTTATTATTTACAGTATTTATATTCCGCCCTCCTTTCTCACCCCGAAGGGGACTCGGCTGATCACATTATACACACATAGGGCAAACATTCAATGCCCATAAACACATCGAACCGAGACAGAGACAACAGACAGACAGACGCAGAGGCAATTTAACCTTCTCCTGAGGGGATGTTTGATTCTGGCCACAAGGGGGAGCAGCTGCTTCATCATCCACTCTGATGGCACTTCATCACTTCCTCATTCCAACCTTGTAAATTAGTTAAAATTGCCTCCCCACTTTTATAAGTGGTACCTTATTTCCTACTTGATAGATGCAACTATCTTTCGGGTTGCTAGGTCAGCAACGAGCAGGGGCTATATTTTTAATTTTTAATTGACGGGTGCTTACCCCGCCATGGGCTGGCCTCGAACTCATGACCTCATGGTCAGAGTGATTTATTGCAGCAGCTGTTTACCAGCCTGCACCACAGCCCGTGTTGCTGTAAGAAGGTCCTCCATGGTGCATGTGGCCGGGCTCAGGCTACATTGTCGTCAGTGGTCTGTGGTTTGCTCTTCTCCACACTCACATGTCGTGGACTCCACTTTGTAGCTCCATTTCGTAAGGTTGGCTCTGCATCTCATGGTGCCAGAGTGCAGTCTGTTCAACGCCTTTCAAGCCGCCCCGTCTCCTGTGTGCCCAGGAGGGAGTTTCTCATCCGGAACCAGCCACTGATTGAGATTCTGGGTTTTAGCCTGCCACTTTTGGACTCTCGCTTGCTGAGGGTATCTCTTAGAAAGTTGTGTCTTCATATATATATATATATATATATATATATATATATATATATATATGCTGTAAATCAATAATAAATAAATAATAAAATAAATGTAATAGTAGCAACAATAATAGAGAAAAATAATAAATGTAATAATACCAATAATAATAGAGAAAAATAATAAATGTAATAATACCAATAATAATAGAGAAAAATAATAAATGTAATAATACCGATAATAATAGAGAAAAATAATAAATGTACCATATATTCTCGAGTATAAACTGACCCAAATATAAGCCAACCAGGACCCTCACCTGAATATAGCCGAGGGGGGCTTTTTCAGTCTTAAAAAAAGGGCTGAAAAACTAGGCTTATACTCGAGTATATACAGTATATAGGAATTGACTGAACTTCTCATATACTTCACAAATTTAAAATGTGAATGTGGGAGAAAGCCACACACATCTCCTTCGCACATCCACCTATTTATTTGCCGGCGTGACAATCTGTGAAAAGCCAAGGAGGGGACCGAAAGGAATCCATCAAAGCCAGGCTCAAATCCCAAAAACAGAAGGGCGAGGAGAGACTGGCATGTAAATAAACCCAGCGAAAACAAGGCCCCCTTGGTCAAAGGTGACCTTTTGAAGATGGGCCCCAGATGGATTCCAGCAGATGTCCTCAGGAAAGGCATCCCAAAGATAAGATCCTGGGGTGGAGAACAAGCCGCCTCCAGCTCCGTTCAGATGAACCAGGCAAACTGGAGGCCAGCAATGCCTGTCAGCTCCAATTACGGAGCCCGGGAGACGTTTCCTATTGAAATTAAAACAGCCAGAATCCATGAATGCGAGTAAATGGGTGGGTGGGGGGACATGGCCATTCTTTCCTGGCACTTTTCATCTTGCTTTGCTTTCATGGTCGGGACAAGAGTTTGGGTGGGCAGCGGCCTTCAGACCACACTTGGAGAAGCCCGAGCCGAACCTAGGCTTGTGTGACAACACAAGCCTAGGTGCGCCTCCTCAAATGCAAATCTCATGCGTCTAATAAGGTTTACCCCAAAGTAAATGCCAGAACAGAATACGTTCACCAAGTCACCGGGGATATCACTACGATGTGGATTTTGGCACCAACCGTCTACACACCCGTCATTGTTCTGCGGCCATGACTCTTTGGTTGCAGCCTGCTGTGACCCACACTGCGGCAAAGGCTAGGATAACAAAGAAGCCCATCCTTGCATTAGAATGCAATGACAAGGCATCTTTGTCATTCCAGCCTTTGCATGAAGACTCACTCATGCAGGAGACTGTAGCTTATGACACCCTTCAACCAGCATAAACCAGTTAAGGCCAATTGGCATGACCTGCTTGGCATGCAGCTTGTACGGACAGGCACCAAACCTAACACAAAGCACATGTTCTCATTGGGAATATACCATGGAGGGGCCAGTGTGGTGAAGTTGTGTGAGTGTTGGACTTTTAGGAGCCAGGATTTGGATCCTCGGTTTTTGGGTGACCATAGATAAGTCACATTGTCTCAGAGGAAGCCCTGGAATCCATTTTGCCAGGAAGCCCTAAGATGGGGTTAGTGTAAATAATAATAATAATAATAATAATAATAATAATAATAATAATAATAATAATAACTTTATTTTTATACCCCGCCCCATCTCCCCGAAGGGACTCGGGGCGGCTTACATGGGGCCTTGCCTGATAAAACAATCAAATATCAATAACACAGCAATAAAACAATTATCCCAATAAAAACATCAATATCAGTAATAACAATCGTTAAAATCGACATGAAGCATACAATATTAAAAACAGGAGACTAATTCATAGTGTACATTGATTTCCAGATTTGCCTTCTTCCTGTTGACTCATTCCTCCCTTTCTCCCTCTATTTCTGCTTCTTCAAAATCCATAGCACTGTTGGTCACAGCTGACCTCCAGTTCCAATGCTCAAAGGCCAGGGCTTCCCAGTTCTCCTTCGGTGTTTATTCTACATTTTAAAAGACTAGTTTTAAGTCTATCTTTCAATTTCTTTTGCTGCCCACCGACATTCTGTTTTCTGTTCAAAGCAACTGCATTGGGAGACGGTGATCTTTGGGCATTCAGACGTGGTGTTTGGTCCAATGAAGTGGATGGCGGAGGATCATGGCTTCGATGCTGGTATTATTATTATATTCTGTATTTGTTTGTTGTGGAAGGAACATATGTAATTCTGATCAAACATATATGATTCTGATAAAAAAATATTTACATTTCATTTAAAATTCCAACCTTTTAATTGAACGTTGGGACAAATAAGAAAAATAAATAAATTTTCCCCAGAAATCTGGATCTATTTTGTCCAGAATATAAAACCACTGACTGTGTTTGGCTATGGTTTTCACATAGACAACTACTAAAAATGGGACATAAAGTGGATTTCCTTTTACATACCAACGCCATTGTACAGCCATACACAAGCATGGGTATATGTCAGGGTGTAGGGATGTCTAGCATTGCTTCCACTTTTTTTTGTTCGAGAAGCGACGTTGGAATGTGGTTTTAGTGCCCTCTCCTGGAAAAATAGAAAATTATTCTATGTGGAGCAGTGTTCAGGATAGATGGGGAGACAATGGGTGCATCCAGATTGATGAAAAGGACTCAAAAGTCTCGAATTATTTTCCTTTATTTCCAATGTCATATTTTTATATGTAGCATTTAATTAATCCCTCAATGTGTGAAAGTCGCATGTGAAAATATAGTGAATGAACATCAAACTGTGCCCACCTTTTCTAACATTTCTATGTGCTCTCACTTTAGAAATTATATATTTTTGCCTTATGTCTCTACACAGGCCTTTCCTCCAAGGTTTTTCAAGGCAGCAATTATACATTTATTAAGACGAAACCCATAAGGTTCATAGCAGGATGGACACTGTGTTTTCTTTAAGCATTTGATCCCTTGATCGCCTAAGAAAAATTAGAGAAAAAACACATTTATTACAGGTTCTGAGTTGCTGTGATGCAGATATTGAATCTGGATCCCTTGTTAACAGTAGTGCAATGGGTTAAACCCTTGTGCCAGCTGGACTGCTGACTTGAAGGTTGGGTTGCTGACCTGAAAGTTGCCGGTTCAAATCCAACTTGGAGAGAGTGCGGATGAGCTCCCTCTGTCAGCTCCAGCTCCATGCAGGGACATGAGAGAACCCTCCCACAAAGATGGTATAAAGACATCCGGGCAATGTCTCCTTGCAGACGGCCAATTCTCTCACACCAGAAGCGACTTGCAGTTACTCAAGTCGTTCCTGGCACGAAAAAAGTGTGTTTATTTTAACTTTGGTTGCACTGTGGGTTGTATGCTGTATGTGTTAAATGTGTTTGTCAAGTGTTTTGATTTGACCAATGGACTAAGCAATAAAACATACTACTACTACTGCCCTGGAAACTAGGACTCAATGGAGCCCGGTTCAAATGACAGGAAAGGAGATTCCACCTGAACATTAGGAAGAACTTCCTCACTGGGAGAGAGCTGTTCAGCAGTGGAACTCTCTGCCTCAGAGTGTGGTGGTAGCAATGAAAGGACCAAGGCAGGGACATCCTCTGTTTGGATATCAGCCAGCATGCCAATATCTTAAATCAGTGGTTCCCAAACTTATTTGGCCTACTGTCCCCTTTCCAGAAAAAATATTACTCAGCACCCTGGAAATTATTTTTAAAATTTTTAATAGCAATTAAACAGACAGATATATGTACCATTGGCCATCACCGCTCCCCTGGATTGCTGCAGCGCCCACCAGGGGGCGGTAGCGCCCACTTTGGGAATCACTGCCTTGAATCAAGACAGTTTCCTAAGGAAGCAAAAGTCCAAAAGTGGCAGGCTGAAACCCGGAACCTCAATCCATGCCTGATTCCGGATGAGAGACTCCCTCCTGGGCACACACTCCTTCTTTCCCTGGAAGCCTTTAAACAGAGGCTGGATGGCCATCTGTTATGGGTGCTTTATCTGTGCTTTTGCAGGGGGTTGGACTAGATGGCCCATGGGGTCTCTTCCAACTCTATGATTCTATCTACTACTAGGTCCCTCTTATTTGGGTATTTTAATCTAATGATTCTATGTTTATATTTATATTGCTGCTTCAGTCCCCCCAACCTATGAATTTGACTGAATTGTATTGGTGGTTGTTTGATACTATTACTGTTGTATTAACTTTTGTTTTTATTACCATATTGTGTTTTAACCTGTGCATATTGTCTTAATCTATGTGTGTTGTTCTTTTGTAACAGTGTAAGCCGCCCCGAGTCCCCGCAGGGAGATGGTGGCGGGATATAAATAAAGTTTTATTATTACGTATTATTATCTATCCATTCTGTCTCCTTCTCTGGAGGCCTTAAACAGAGGCTGGATGGCCATCTGTTGTGGGTGCTTTATCTGTGCTTTTCCTGCAATGCAGGGGGTTGGACTAGATGGCCCATGGGGTCTCTTCCAACTGTATGATTCTCTCTATCCATTCTGTCCTTCTCTGGAGGCCTTAAACAGAGGCTGGATGGCCATCTGTCTGGGGTGCTTTGATGGTGCTTTTCTAGACTAGACTAGATGACCATGGGGTCTCTTCCAACTCTATGATTCTCTCTATCCATTCTGTCCTTCTCTGGAGGCCTTAAACAGAGGCTGGATGGCCATCTGTCAGGGGTGCTTTGATGGTGCTTTTCTAGACTAGACTAGATGACCATGGGGTCTCTTCCAACTCTATGATTCTCTCTATCCATTCTGTCCTTCTCTGGAGGCCTTAAACAGAGGCTGGATGGCCATCTGTCAGGGGTGCTTTGATGGTGCTTTTCTAGACTAGACTAGATGACCATGGGGTCTCTTCCAACTCTGATTCTATCTATCCATTCTGTCCTTCTCTGGAGGCCTTAAACAGAGGCTGGATGGCCATCTGTCAGGGGTGCTTTGATGGTGCTTTTCTAGACTAGACTAGATGACCATGGGGTCTCTTCCAACTCTATGATTCTCTCTATCCATTCTGTCCTTCTCTGGAGGCCTTAAACAGAGGCTGGATGGCCATCTGTCAGGGGTGCTTTGATGGCGCTTTTCTAGACTAGACTAGATGACCATGGGGTCTCTTCCAACTCTATGATTCTCTCTATCCATTCTGTCCTTCTCTGGAGGCCTTAAACAGAGGCTGGATGGCCATCTGTCAGGGGTGCTTTGATGGTGCTTTTCTAGACTAGACTAGATGACCATGGGGTCTCTTCCAACTCTATGATTTTCTCTATCCATTCTGTCCTTCTCTGGAGGCCTTAAACAGAGGCTGGATGGCCATCTGTCAGGGGTGCTTTGATGGTGCTTTTCTAGACTAGACCAGATGACCACGTGGTCCCTTCCAACTCTATGAAGAGGCCTGCAAAGGGGCTGAGTCCCTCAGGGAGGACCGCTAGGCCGCGCCATTGTGTGAGCTAGGCCCCGTTCCCATGGCAACGGGCCCACCTGAGGGGGATGCAGGCCTGCGCGCCCCGCCAGAGCATCGTCCGCCTTCGACGCGGAAGGAGGCGGCGCCAGCCTGGGACCCGGTAGCGGAAACCCAGCCTTTTTTTTTGGCTCCTCCTCCGGCCGGGTGAGTTCTTCCTTCTCCCGCCGGGTCGGGGACCCAAAGGGCCCACGGCGTCTTCGGGGTCTAGGCCGCGAAAGGGGTCCCTGCCCTCCTGAGGCCTAGCGCCTCGGGTTGAAGGGAAGGAAAGGAGAGGAGGGCCAGAAGGCAGCAGGTAATGATTGTCTTATTCAGCTTGAGGGGTTGGATGGGGGAAAGGAAACCCTGCAAGAGCTGCAGGAGGACATGGGTTGCTCCTGGCCCAAAACAAGGCCCACTTCCAGACAGGCCCTCTACTCCAGGATCTCATCCCGGGTTTTCAGCTTTAAACTGGATTATATGAGTTCTTATATGAGTTCCCACTGCCAGATAATCTGGGATTAGATCCTGGGATATAGGGTCCATCAGATGAACATCTTACATTCTTATAGATTACTGCAACACACTCTACGTGGGGCTGCCTTTGAAGACTGTTCGGAGGCTCTAAATCAGGGGTCCACAAACTACGGCCCATTGAAGCCATTTATCCAGCCCCCACAGCACAAAGGCAGAAGGGGGTTGGACTAAATGGTCCAAGGGGTCTTTTCCAATCATTATTATTATTATTATTATTATTATTATCATTGAGGCTGGGAGCCCATCTGTCAGGGGTGCTTTGCTTGTGCTTTTCATGCACAAAGGCAGAAGGAGGTTGGACTAAATGGCCCAAGGGATCTTTTCCTATTATTATTATTATTATTATTATTATTATTATCATTGAGGCTGGGAGGCCATATGTCAGGGATGCTTTGCTTGTGTTTTTGGTGCACAAAGGCAGAAGGGTGTTGGGCTAAATGGCCCAAGGGGTCTCTTTCAACCATTATTATTATTATTATTATTATTACAGTAGAGTCTCACTTATTTATTTATTTTGTTTATTTCAAGTATTTATACCCTGCCCTTCTCACCCGAGGGGACTCAGGGCGGCTTACAAGTGGCAATTGATGCCGTTTCACCGTTATACAATGAACTAAAACGTTAAAACAGTCATAAAATACAATATACAAAGTTTAAAACAATGCAAAGTGCTTCTGCCAATCATTCACCAGACCTTATACAAGAGCATTGTATCCAGCAGAACCTTGGATAAGCGAATATCTTGGATAATAAGGAGGGATTAAGGAAAAGCCTATTAAACATCAAATTAGGTTATGATTTTACAAATTAAGCACCAAAGCATCATGTTATACAACAAATTTGACAGAAAAAGTAGTTCAATATGCTGTAATGTTATGCTGTAATTACTGCATTTACAAATTTAGCACCAAAATATCATGATATATTGAAAACATTGACTACAAAAATGCCTTGGATAATCCAGAGTCTTGGATGAGACTCTACTGTATTATCATTGAGGCTGGGAGGCCATCTGTCAGGGGTGCTTTGCTTGTGCTTTTGGTGCACAAAGGCAGAAGGGGGTTGGGCTAAATGGCCCAAGGGGTCTCTTTCAACCATTATTATTATTATTATTATTATTATTATTATTGTATGACACAGCAAACAAGATAGATATGCTAGATTTCGTATCACAAAATCACAAGTCGAACACTTCCCAAATATCTAGGATTGTGTGATGCATTTTCGGATGATGCACGCAGATCCCAGTAGGGTGGCCTTTTGCAATTATTATTATTATTATTATTATTATTATTATTATTATTATTATTATTATTATTATTAACATTGAGGCTGGGAGACCATCTGTCAGGGGTGCTTTGCTTGTGCTTTTGGTGCACAAAGGCAGAAGGGGGTTGGATTAAATGGCCCAAGGGGTCTGTTACATGTACCTGGAAGATAACTTTGGCACTGAGTTTACTTCCAGATGTTGTTGGTCATGAGAACGACAAGAAGATGAAAACACTTGACAACATGTTGCTGATTTTCATGCATTTGTGAAATAAACAGAGGGGGAAGTAAGGACTCTTTCGGTGGCCTTATTTGAATAAGTAATGACCAGGTTTTATTTTCTCCACAGAAATAGGAATTTCGTTTGTGTGTGAAGACCCTTTTTTCTTCTGCCAAAGATGAAGACGGTGCTCATGGTGGCCGAGAAGCCATCTTTGGCTCAGTCGATAGCCAAAATTCTTTCAAGAGGTTGGAATGAATCTATATTTTCCTTCTTTCTTATTCTTTCCTAGTGCCAATTCAACAATATTTTCTTTATCAGTTTGGTCTATATGTGTATAGAGTGGTTTGACTGTTACCACTTTGAGAAAAACAGGGTATTAATAATAATAATAATAATAATAATAATCGTCATCATTGTCATCATTAATTGCTCTTCTAGGAGAAGAGTGAATCTTCACTTTTAAAAAATTGTGCGTGGTGTTTCTCATTATTTCTCGCATATCTTTTCCTTGTAGGAAACATGTCGTCTCGCAAAGGACTAAATGGAGCGTGCTCCGTTCATGAATACACTGGATCATTCATAGGACAAAGTTCCCACTTCAAGATGACATCTGTGTGTGGCCATGTGATGACATTGGATTTTATAGGTACCATGTATTTCTGTGTTGCGGTTTCTGTGTAAAGCCACAAAGGGAAGAACTGAAGCTTGTAACAACCTTGCATATTGCAATCTAGACTAGTAGCCCTAGCTTACAGTGCATATCCAATTCTGCAGTTTAGTTTATTAAAAGCCATATGTGGATGAAAAGGACGAAGCAGTTACTTGAGGATTACATGTAATTGTTTGCCTCCAAACCAGACTTGGAAATTACAATTTGAACTGGGATTCTGATTCTGGTTTGTGATAAACTGCTATCTGATCAGTTCAGTTGTCACAGTAAACCTTTGTTATTAATTGGGAAGAATAGGAGGAAATAAAAGTAGAGGAAAGTGCACATGATCTGGAGGCATGGCCCTGACCATTCATTTGTGAATTTTAATCTGTATTTTATCAGTAATTTTATCTGCATTATACCTGTGTATATTTGCTATATGTATTTTAATTGTGTTCTGTTTTATCATGTTGTACCTGCCTTGTGCCACAAGGAGAGGCAGGTAATAAATTATCATGAATATAATTATTATTATTCCAAGTTCTGCTATCATATTTCAAATGTTTGTAATACTATTAATATTTAATTATATTTTATTATTTGTGTATTTTTAAGTTTTAAATTGTATTGCATTTGTAAGCCACTTTGAGTCTTTTTTTTGTAGAGAGAGAGAGAGAGTGGGGTTTTAATAATAATAATAATAATAATCATCATCATCATAATGAACCAGTTCTGATAGAGCCTTAGGCAGAAGGGCCACTATTTATTCAGATGTTTCAATAAAAGTAACAATACCAATATTTGCGTTGCTTTGAGTTTTCCGGACTGTAATGTTCCAGAAGCATTCTCTCCTGATGTTTCGGCCAGATCTGTGGCAGGAATCCTCAGAGGTTGGGAACTATCTCACAACCTTTGAGGATGCTTGCCATAGATGTGGGAGAAACATCAGGAGAGAATGCTTCTGGAACATGGCCATACAGCCCGGAAAACTCACAGCAACCCTGTGATTCCGGCCGTGAAAGGCTTCAACAACATAGAGACCAATATTTATTTCTATTGCCTTTTTTAAAGGAAAATACAACAACTGGGATAAAGTGGATCCAGCTGAACTTTTTAGTAAAGCTCCTACCGAAAAGAAAGAAGCAAACCCCAAACTGAATATGGTGAAATTCTTACAGGTATTTGATCTGTCTATTTTAAGGCTGACCCCTTTAACCTTGCCCTATATAGAATGTTAGGCCATAAAAGAGCCTGTTAAACTAACTGTTGTGATGGCTGCATGGGAAGAGATACAGTAGAGTCTCACTTATCCAACGTTCTGGATTATCCAACGCATTTCTGTAGTCAATGTTTTCAATATATCGTGATATTTTGGTGCTAAATTCGTAAATACAGTAATTACTACATAGCATTAATGTGTAATGAACTACTTTTTCTGTCAAATTTCTTGTATAACATGATGTTTTGGTGCTTAATTTGTAAAATCATAACCTATTTTGATGTTTAATAGGCTTTTTCTTAATCTCTCCTTATTATCCAACATATTTGCTTATCCAACGTTCTGCCGGCTCGTTTATGTTGGATAAGTGAGACTCTACTGTACTATATAAAGTACTGTATATTGAATAAATATGAGGGGCTCAATAAGTATTCCTTGCCACTAATCTGAAATTTGATCTGCAAAGACTAAAAGAGACACTTAGCCTACCTGCTTTATAGTCACCGGAATGTGTGTCTTGATTTAATTTTTAGGTAGAAGGAAGAGGCTGTGATTATGTTGTTCTGTGGCTGGATTGCGATAAGGAAGGAGAAAACATCTGCTTTGAGGTATGTTTCCAATGAATATATTTACTTATTAACTGGGGGAATCTTTTGTTGGGAGGTATTAGCTGGCCCTGATTGTTTCCCGTCTGGAATTCCCCTGTTTTCTGAATAAATAAATGCCTGAAAGGTTCACAAGTATAATCTTGAGACTTCCATGGCGCTAGTGGGGAAGATGTTTGCAGTTAGTGTGACTCATCTTTCACATTTACTCTTTGTAGGTCCTGGATGCGATCGTCCCCATCATGAATAAACCACGTGGCAGCGAAAGGGTGGTGTATAGAGCCAAATTCAGCTCTATTACTGACACAGACATTTGCAATGCCATGAATCACTTAGGAGAGCCCAACCACAATGAAGCCCTGTCGGTGGACGCCCGTCAGGAGCTGGATCTGAGAATTGGCTGTGCGTTTACAAGGTATTTCACGGGGAAAAGAGGTCTCCACTGAAGCTTTATTGCCAATCCTTGTCTTTACAACAAGCCAGATTTTTCATAATCCAATTATACTATGTTACAAAATCTGAAAAATGTTCTGTTCCTGGTTTTAAAGTGTTATTTCCTGTTTAATTGTAAGTAGTTATACTCTAAAAACATTATTTTTGTGGCTGCCACAAACTATGTTGAATTGGTTGAGACTCTTTGAGATGTTAATTGAAAAACTATAACAAAATATTCTGTAGGATGTCCTGCACAAAGTTTTTGTAGTTTAATAAGCTTTTCCCATGTTTTTATGATAGAACCAATTAGGAAGTGACATTTATATCTCCAGGACAAAAATGGTGTTTCATAGTGTTATCACAGGGACAGAAAGTGAGGTGACATCTTCTGAACAGGGACATAGCAAAACAAACCTCACAGGGGTGTTAACCCTTCCCTATGTTAACAAAAGCTTAAAAAGATATTTTTTTTGGCTGTAGTTACACTTAAAATGTACCTGTTTTAACTTACCGTATATACTCGAGTATAAGCCGACCCGAATATAAGCCAAGGCACCTAATTTTACCATAAAAAACTGGGAAAACATTGACTCAAGTATAAGCCGAGGGTGGGAAATTTCAGAAATAAAAATAGATACGAATAAAATTATATTAATTGAGGCATCAGTAGGATAAATCTTTTTGAATATTTACATCAAACTGTAATTTAAGATAAAACTGTCCAACTCTGATTAAATCATTATTCTCCTTTTCAATGTAAATGTGCTTATGTACCTAAGAGTAAAATAATAAATGTAATAATACCAATACAGTAAAATAATAAATGTAACAATCATATCAGAGTGAAATAATAAATGTATTAATAATAATAAAAATAGAGTAGAATAGATGTAATAGTAACAATAATAGAGTAAAATAATAAATATTACTAATAATACATAAAGTAAAATAATAAATGTAAATATACCAATAATAATAGAGAGAAAAATGAATGTACCATATATACTCGAATATAAGCCGACCCGGGTATAAGCCAGCTAGGACCCTCACCCGAGTATAAGCTGAGAGGGGCTTTTTCAGTCCTAAAAAAGGGCTGAAAAACTCGGCTTATACTCGAGTATATACAATATATAAAAATTTGATTTCAGAACAAACCTACAGAACCTATTTTGTGTGCAACTTGGTGACTGCCTGTGTTTTAATATACAGTAGAGTCTTGCTTATTCAAAGTTCTGTATTATCCAACGCAGTTTGCTTTTTAGTAGTCAGTGTTTTTGTAGTCAATTTTCCATATATTGTGAAGTTTTGGTGATGAATTCCTAAATATAGTAATTACTACATAGTAATTACTGTGTATTGAACTGCTTTTTCTGTTCATTTGTTGTAAAACATGATGTTTTGGTGCTTAATTTGTAAAATCATAACGTAATTTGATGTTTAGTAGGCTTTTCCTTAATCCCTCCTTAGTATCCAACATTTTTGCTTATCCAATATTCTGCCAGCCTGTTTATGTTGGATAAGTGAGAGTCTACTGTATGTGTTTTGTTATCATGTGTTTTAATGTAGGGATTTTATATATATTATGGCCATGTTACAAGAATGTTTTTAATGGTTCTGTATCCTGCCTCGAACTGTGAGAGAGGTCAATAATAATAATAATAATAATAATAATAATAATAATAATAATTGGTACAATTACATTTATTATTTTAATTTATGTATTATTAGTAATACATTTATTATTTTACTCTATTATTATTATTATTGTTTTTATAAATCCTGTGTATAAAATTTACATGTAATGTTTGAGTGCACGCCACATGGTCATGATCTAGCAATTGAGCATCCTCCAAACCCATGCTGGCATTATTCCATATGTAGGAATCGTTTGTTACGTTGGATACTAACACTGAACATTGGTTTGATTTATGTATTCACTCCAAAAGGTTTCAAACCAAATACTTCCAGGGGAAGTATGGCAATCTCGACAGCTCGTTGATCTCCTTTGGACCCTGTCAAACGCCAACCCTGGGGTTTTGTGTGGAGCGGCATGATAAAATCCAGTCTTTCAAGCCCGAAATGTATTGGGTATTGCAAGCCAAGGTGAGCTCTATCTGTCAGCATCCAATTTGGGACTAATGTTATACTGGTTAGAACTATTACAGTGTCTTTTGACACTAAAAATTAGGGATTTGCTTGAAAAGAATGTAAAATACTTTAGTTTTTTTCAGTATATTTTCCTCCTGACAGGTTAGTCATGAAAAAGACAGCTGTCTGACTCTGGATTGGGACCGAGTGAGAATCTTTGACCGGGAGATTGCTCAACTGTTCCTAAACATAACAAAGGCAGTAAAGGATGCAAAGGTGAGACTATAAAAGGGTGTTATTTGGAGGGAATGTCGAGTTTCAAAATTCTTCAGTGCTTGGTGTGTGTGTGCGTGTATATAAATATATATATATATACAATATAATTTACAATAATATATAATAATTATAACATATTGTATATACATATAATATTCAAAATATTATATTGTAATACAATATAATACTAATAATACAATATAATAATATTAATTATATATTATATTTTACATGTAATATTACTAATAATATTACAATATATTGATACAGTACAATATAGTAATGTATTACCAGTATTGTACTATGATAATAATATTGTATGTAAATTTAATTTGTAAGCCGCTCTGAGTCCCCTTCGGGGTGAGAAGGGCAGCATATAAATATAGCAAATAAATAAATAAATTGGTTTAGTTAATATCCCACACTTTGTGGTTAATTTTAATCACGTCATAAATGTTTGGTATTTTTAAGTGCTCAAACAACAATATACAATACAAACATACATACACACACACAGGCTTCCTTGTTTTTCAAGCACTCCTTCAGTGCAAAATTAGGGAGAAAGAAATTATGATTACCATTATTGTTGTTGTTAATAATAATAATACTTGAAATAATAATATTTTAAATTATTATTCTTATAATTATTATCCTGCCTTTGATCTTTAATTTCAAAATGTTATGAGTACATGAAAATATAAATTTGGGGGGAAAGAGATGCTGTAGCTTTTAGGACTTTTCTAAATGATTGTCAGACCTTATTAAATAATGCCTTTTTATTTTGTAGGTCGAATCTGTGAGCAGAAAGGAGAAGTCCAAGCAAAGGCCTCTGGCTTTGAATACGGTTGAGATGTTAAGAGTCGCTAGTGCTGCTTTGGGTGAGTTTATACTGTCTGAAAATGTATATTTGAGGTGGATTTTTTTTTGTAAATCAAGTGCAAACATGCACATGTTCAATGCTACCCTGTTGTCCTAACGGAACCGATGGTATAGTTAACCATTTTGTTTCTTTCTAGGAATGGGACCCCAGCATGCTATGCAAATAGCCGAACGGCTTTACACTCAAGGCTATATTAGTTATCCTCGAACGGAAACAACTCATTACCCGGAAAACTTCGACTTGAAGGGCTCTTTGCGGCAGCAGGCTAATAATCCTTACTGGGCTGAAACCGTGAGTATATGAAACAAATCTGTATTTTTTATGCGTAGTCTTTTCTGTCTAGAATAGTAACCAGTACACTGAATTTGGCACTTTGGTTGCGAAGTTCTTTGCAAGTGCTGAGAAATGCTTCAGTCTTGGTGTAGCAGCTTTTCAGTCCTTTTGGTTTCAACGAGACCATTTTAAATCTCCCATTAAAATTAATAGGATAGGGGTTTTTATTTTATTTTATTCAAGGTAACACATAGCATGAGTACCAAATCCGTATTCTTGCTTTTGAATACAGAGAGTAGAACTCCCCTGAAATGTATTGTTTCATCCCAGAATCTTTGTGCTTTCAGGCCACATCTTAGCCCTATGGGGCTCCAATCCCCTATTTCTCTGCACTGAATTTAGGGATTCCATATTTATTCTGTGAGGTTTTAGTGGACAATAATACCATCTATATATAAGTATTTTCTCTCAATTGTGCTGAAAATAATTTATACCCCTGGGTTTTCCAGATTGCATCCTGCTGTAGAATATAATATTTAATCGCATCTAGTCACACTTTTTATTTCTTTTTTATAATTAAAAAGGAAGGTGTGACTCTTACGCGATGAAAAAACCTGCTTTTGATTTTCTGGTTTCTGTGTTTTGAAAATAAAAATTAATTGCCTTACGTCTGAAACAGGAAGAGGAGGGAGGATCCAGCCTCAAACAAACAGCTCCATTTCTGTTTCCTTGTTTGTTTGTTTGTTTGTTTTTAAACTGTTTTGGCTCAGAGGAAGGAGGAGAAAAGATTCCCCTCCGCCCCTTCCTTCTTTTTCAAAGGCAACGCAGTTTACAAAATCTGAAATGGAGCTCTTTGAAGGAAGAAGGGAATGTCTGAGTTCCAGAAAAGTCAATTTTTGTTTTTGTAAACTGCCTTGCCTTCGAAGGAGGAGGGAGGAGAGAAGAGTTGAGCTCCAGAGACCTCCTTTTCATGGTTTTTAAACTGCCTTGCCTTCAGAGAAAGAAAGGGTATGACTATTATCCCAAACGGCTCTGCGACTATTATGCGAGGAACACAAAGATATCAATTTGCCACTAAAAAGGGGGAGTATGACTATTACATGGTGGCGACTATTATGCGATGAAATATGATAGTAGGTTGTATAATTCAGTTGAATCTACCCCTTGTGGTTTGCCCTCTCATGTGTTGTTTCTTTCCAAGGTAAAAGCGTTATTGGCTGAAGGTATTAACAAGCCAAGAAAAGGCCATGACGCCGGGGACCACCCTCCAATTACACCAATGAGAGCTGCCTCAGAAGCAGAATTAGGTAACTAAGAATGGAAAATTCTGAACTCATGCACATTGGTGGCCATTTCATCCTGTATGTAGCCACAGTAAGTTGGCGGGGAAGGACAAAATGCTCCAACCGATTCAAAAAATTGCATTGGATAGACTGCATCAGCTGTAGTTTCCTGGTTTCTAGGGGCGACTCGTAGATGGCGTATGTGTTATGTATTTCAAAAACTGGAGGTGATAGGAATAAACGAGTGCCGTTTTTGGAACCACCAGAACAAATAGACCCAGAAACAGAGCTAATCCTAACAAATGTGGAGGGTCCACTATACATTTTTTAAAAAGTGGGACACAGGCTGAGTCTTGTGGGCTTCTTTCTAGGTGGTGACGGATGGAGACTATTTGAATATATCACAAGGCATTTCATTGCTACCGTCAGTGCGGACTGCAAATACCTCCAGACGACTATTACTTGCAGCGTTGGAACGGAGCGTTTCACTTGCATAGGAAAGACAGTTATTTTGCCAGGTGAGGAAGAACCCACATTATATTTCTCTCCGTTTCTTTTCAACTGAGAGAGATGTCTAATTCCTGAAGTGTTCTGTGTATAGTGATTTTGTTTTTGTTACTGCCATCAATTGAATGCTGCCTGTTACTTCATATGGGTTTAACTTTGTTTTGTTTTAACCTTTACTGTAAGCTTCAATCTCATATTGGGAGAAATGTGGAATACATAATTAAATTACATTACTAGATTACTAGATTAAATTACATTTTTTATTATCCTGCATTACGTTTGACATGGTCTGTTCTAAGGTCTACGTACAAGGCTCTTGGAAGAATGGAATTGAGTAGCTATATATTTTAAGCTTGTGTAATGTGTTTTTTATTAATTACTGTTAATCATTTGAGATGTGTTGTTGATTTTTATTGATTGTATTTGGGCATTGAGTTTTGCCAGTTGTTGTAAGCCACCTTGAGTCCCCTCGGGTGAGAAAGGCGGGATAAAAATGTTGTAAGTAAATAAATAAATAAATAAATTCTGCTACTTAATAGAGCTTAATACTGGTGTTAAAATGATAGAGAAAAGGCACAGGAGTGTTTCTGATTCTAATATGCCCACAGAAGGGAAAATAATATATATTTCTCTGAGGTAATTTATACAATTCTGCCTGTGTTGTAAAGATCAGGATTCTTTGTAGTATTTTAATGCTTTTTTACAAGTGTTTATTGCCCCTTGCATCTCGTTGGGATTGCAAATCGCCTTAACTAGTGGTCTCTGAAACCAGATCCCATGGCCCAACATATATAGTTTCAGAAAGTGGAAACTCTAATTTTTTGTAAACCTTACTATAGGTTTTACGGAGATAATGCCCTGGCAGAGCATCCCCCCAGAAGAAAGCCTTCCTAGTTGTGAGCGCGGCGATGTCTTCCCTGTCAGCGAAATAAAACTCTTGGAGAAACAAACCAACCCTCCTGATTATTTGACCGAAGCCGAACTCATCACCCTGATGGAAAAACATGGCATTGGTAGGTAGCATATTGAACCTTTATGCAGCTCTAGAAAAAAGTAACTTTCATCTAGTTACATTCTACTGATGAGGTTGAGAGAAAAAGGATTAATGAATGCAAAGCTATCAGTAGAGTGACTAAAAGACTGAAGCTGCAGCTCTATACAGATTTACCTGGGAATAATCTCTACATAAGAAATAAGAAATAATAATAATAATAATAATAATAATAATAATAATAATGATGCTGATTTACATTTTAAATGTTTTTTCCTTTTTGAAATTACCTCAGCAACAACTGTTGATTTTTATTGTTGTTAGGAACAGACGCCAGCATTCCAGTCCATATAAACAACATCTGCCAGCGCAACTACGTCACGGTGGAAAACGGCCGCAGGCTGAAGCCGACAAACCTGGGCATCGTTCTGGTCCATGGCTATTATAAAATAGGTAACTTTCTATGTTGTTTTTGAACAGCTTTAAAGAGGAAAAGAATGAAAATGTTGTGTGATAAACTTTTTAAGTATGGCATCCGTGGTGGACACCATTTGTGAGACTGACTTGCGGTTGAACATGTGCCAAGATATTATTATTATTATTATTTGTATCCTGATTTTTCTCTTTCTCTAATTTTTCATGTCCCCCTCTTAGATGCCGAGCTTGTGCTTCCTACGATCCGCAGCGCAGTCGAGAAACAGCTGAATCTGATTGCTCAGGGAAAAGCCAATTATCACCAGGTCCTGGAGCACACCTTGGACATCTTCAAAAGAAAGTTCCACTACTTTGTTGACTCAATCGCTGGTGAGGATTTTTGTTCACTCTGAAAACTGCCTAGCCCTAGCTTTTCATTACTCTTGATTTTATCTGCTTGGGTTTAAATGTATTGTCCATTACTTTATTTTGTGTATCGTTGAAATGTTTTAAGTTTTGTCAAATATGTTGTGTCGTTGTTTCGGGCTTGTCCCTGTTGTGAGCCTCCCTGAGTCCCTTCCGGGAGATGGGGCGGGATATTAAAAAAAAGTTTGTTTATTCATTTATTTATATAAATAAATCATTTTGAACACACTGATTTGCAATATTCTTTTTGGGTAAGGCACCTGGATTCAAAGCCTGGCTGATTCCTGCTTGAGGGAATCTTTTGTTGGGAGGTGTTAGCTCACCCTGATTGCAGATTCAGCCAGGCTTTGAAGCTGCAAGGCCATTCAATGCTAATCAAGGTGTCCAACTGCAACATTCCCACTTGCCTCAAACAGACGAGAGTCCTTTCTCCCACCCTGGACATTATTTCACAGATATATAAACCCCACTTCCCTAATTTCCAACAGACCTCACAACCTCTGAGGATGCCTGCCATAGATGTGGGCGAAATGTCAGGAGATAATGCTTCTGGAACATGGCCAGACAGCCTGGAAAATTCACAGCAACCCAATCTTCATTTTATGTATAAACTTTTGGGACCCTATGAAAGACACTCCTCTGTATATATATTTTATTATTATTATTATTATTATTTATTTATTTCTCTTTATGCAGAGATTGTGACTTAATGCCCATTTAATGTGCATCTTCCCCAGGTTTTGACATAGACGTTCTCAGCACACATGCACAACATCCATGTATGTACATTGACTACATTGGGGGAGAAATTGACTGCGGTGCAAATTGTATTTCAGAGTAAATTCCATAGTCTTCAGTGTAGCTTAATAATATGATGATAATATCATGGTATATATTATGAGAAATATTGCTCATCAGCAGAATCCTGATCTTGTCACTTTGAATGTATTGTATTATAGAAGGAAATTTATCTGTTCAGTTTTCCTTCTGACTCTTGCCAAGAAGTGATGCTCTTTAAACTTTATTTGTTGTGGGTTTTCCTTTTCGTAGGCATGGATGAATTGATGGAAGTGTCTTTCTCGCCCCTCGCTGCCACTGGCAAACCTCTCTCCCGTTGCGGGAAATGCCATCGCTTCATGAAATACATCCAGGTGAGGAAAATTCAAAATTTAAATCGATTCAAAAGAAACAGATTCGTAGATGTTTCCCCCACAATCGCATGTCGGGCATAATTTCCATAAAGGAAAACACATTTCTAAAGTAAAGCAGCAACAACAGTGGTAGCAGTAGTTCAGCAGATCAAAAGGAGACCCTGGTGACCCTGATTGTTTCATGTCTGGAATTGCTAACACCTCCCAACAAAGGATTCCCCCAGGCAGGAATCAGCCGGGCCTTGAAGCTGCAAGGGACACTCAGTTGAGTTGCCTATCGTTGTTCAAGGACTTCAGAAGGTGGAATTTGACACCAATGTTGTATTTTTCCTCCCCCTTTGTAGGCCAAGCCAAGCCGCTTGCACTGTTCCCACTGTGATGAGACCTACAGCCTTCCTCAGAACGGGACCATCAAGCTCTACAAGGAGTTGCGGTGCCCTCTAGATGATTTTGAGCTGGTGCTTTGGTCTTCGGGATCGAGAGGGAAGAGTTACCCGCTGTGCCCGTACTGCTATAACCACCCCCCTTTCAGGGACATGAAGAAAGGTTAGACTTCATAAGTAAAATCCATCCATCCATACACACAGTTGGCTCCACATTTCTGGGCTTGACTTTTGCAGATTTGATTAAAATATTATCTTTCGGAATCTCAAGGTCCTCCGGTGCAATTGACCTTCTCGAGTCAAGCTGTAAGTCTTAGAGATCCCTTGTAAGAACATCTCTCTAGGAATCTAGTTCTTCCAGTGCGCAGAAAGTTGATCACAGAGTCATGATGAAAGACCTAGAAATTCCTAGAGAGCAGGTCTTTTTTTTCACTAGCTGCTTTGAGTCTCCTTTGGGAGAGACAAGGCAGCATATAAATAATAATATATTACCTAATATAAATATAATATATTATTATAGTATAATATAATATTAATATAATCATGATGTAAATATTAAATATTACTAATAATTTTTTCACTTCCGGCAGACCTGTCAGTCAATGTTGACTTGTAAATTTCAATCTGCAGGGTGAATTTTAATTTGTATTTTATCTGTGTATATTTGTTAGAGTCTCACTTATCCAACATTCGCTTATCCAACATTCTGGATTATCCAACACAGTCTGCCTCCCACCTGGATCCACTACTGTTTCTCATTTTTATGCAATTCTATCTTTATTTGTAGCCAATTTGTTAGTAGCCAATGTTTTTGTAGTCAATATTTTCAATACATTTTGATGTTTTGGTGCTAAATTCGTAAACACAGTAATTACTACATAATGTTACCATATATTGAACTACTTTTTCTTTCAAATTTGTTGTATAACATGTTTTGGTGCTTAATTTGTAAAATCATAATGTAATTTGATGTCTAATAGGCTTTTCCTTAATCCCTCCCTATTATCCAACATTTTCGCTTACCCAACGTTCTGCCGGCCCGTTTATGTTGGATAAATGAGACTCTATATGTATTTTAATAGCGTTTTACTTTGTCTCGCTGTTTTAACTACATTGTACCCTACCTTGAGTCACAAGGAGAGGCAATAATAAATACATTAATAATAATAATAATAATAATAATAATAATAATAATAATAATAATAATAATAATAATAATAATAATAATAATAGGGTTGCTGTGAGTTTTCCGGACTGTATGGTGCTTGCCATAGATGTGGGCGAAACGTCAGGAGTGGATGCTTCTGGAACATAGCCAGGCAGCCCGGAAAATTCACAGCAACCCAGTGATTCTGATCATAAAAGCCTTCGACAACACAATAATAATAATACTTTTGTGGAGTCCTGTGCCCCTAACGCCAGCAGTTGTGGAGGGCTAACTGTATAAGTTCCTTTCTGACACACATTTTCTACATATTTTAAATACTAAAGAGCTATAGTTGTCATTCAGGGTGCATTTGAAACTTGCTTTGAGTATTAGGATTACTACTGATAACATGATTTTCCTGTACAGTATATTGTATAGTTTGCATTTATGTGCAGACAGAAGCCAATGAATCCTCCACACTTCTGAATGCCAATGAGCAGGTCGTTTCTGTCAGTACAAGTTTCATTTAAAGGGATCCATTGGAATTGTGGGAATATAATGTACGGGGAAAATAATAAAATTGATGGAGCCTTTGCAATAGTGAAATCTGGAAATCTCTCTGAGCTGTTGATAAATGAAAGCTCAGTTGCATCCAGCTGTCTATAAAGCAGCATCTGTGTTCCCTTGACTTGGCAGAAGGAGCCACTGTTGTTCTGTTTTTCTCTGTTGGAAGAATCAACAATCGCTCCCAATTGTTCCTGGATCCATACGTTCCTTTTAAAGGAATCCACTTGGCTGTAGGTGAACCTCAAAGTATATTCTCCAACGCAGCAGTAAAATCTGAAAATATCATCCGGGAAACGTGTCCTTTTAAAGAGGAAAGACGGAAATGCTCAGATTGATGCCTTAGAGGTTATATACTTTTGTTTGCAGTCTGTTTACAGCCAAGTTGATTTTTCAAAGCAGAGTGTATGACATTGGGAACAATCAGGACTTGATTCAGAATTTTATTTCGATAGTGAGCCTCTCCATGAAGCTTCCAGTGGCTTATCTATAGGATAAAATTAAATATTTGTGTCATGGGTGTGAGTTAAAATGCAGGTAAAATGCAATCAAAATAAATAAATAATAAAAACATTATTTTTAGTGTTTTAATATTTTTAATATTTGTATGTCATGGATTTTAAAATGTATATGCTGTATATACTCGAGTATAAGCCGACCTGAATATAAGCCGAGGCACCTAATTTTACCACAAAAAACTGGGAAAACTTATTGACTCGAGTATAAGACGAAGGTGGGAAATGCAGCAGCTATGGGTCAAATTCAAAAATAAAAATAGATATTAATAAAATTGCATTATTTGAGGCATCATTAGGTTAAATGTTTTTGAATATTTATATAAAACTATAATTTAAGATAATAATAAGACTAATAAGATAAGACTGTTCAACTCTGAATACGTATATACTCAAGTATAAGCCGACCTGAATAGAAGCCGGCCAGGACCCTCAGTCGAGTATAAGCTGAGAGGAGCTTTTTCAGCCCTAAAAAAGGGCTGAAAAACTAGGCTTATACTCGAGTGTATACAGTATTTTATTATTTATTTATTACAATACTTATATCCCGCCCTTCTCACCCATAGGGGACTCAGGGCGGCTTACAATAAAACACAATATAAAATATTATAAATAATTCCATCAGTTGAAATTAAATACATTAAACATTGATTTAAAAAATGCATATAAATACACAGTTGGCGCCTTTTGAGTCTGATAACTGTTCTGTCATTGAGTTCTCGGATGGTGATACAGTAGAGTCTCACTTATCCAACGTTCTGGATTATCCAATGCATTTTTGTAGTCAATGTTTTCAATACATCGTGATATTTTGGTGATAAATTCGTAAATACAGTAAGTACTACATAGCATTACTGTGTACTGAACTACTTTTTCTGTCAAATTTGTTGTATAACATGATTTTTGATGCTTAATTTGTAAAATCATAACCTAATTTGATGTTTAATAGGCTTTTCCTTAATCCCTCCTTATTATCCAAGATATTCGCTTATCCAAGCTTCTGCTGGCCCGTTTATGTTGGATAAGTGGGACTCTACTGTAGTTGATGCTGCTGTTATTAATCAAAGGCCTGGTCCCACAGCCAGGTCTTAACTTTCCTACAGAAGGAATAATAATAATAATAATAATAATAATAATACTTTATTTATACCCCGCCACCATCTCCCCGTGGGGACTCGGAGCGGCTCACAATGTTACAAAAGTAACAAGTAACAGCTTCAAACTACAGGAAAGGAGATTCCACTTGAACATCAGGAAGAACTTCCTCACTGTGAGAAGGGCTGTTCGACAGTGGAACTCTCTCCCCCGGACTGTGGTGGAGGCTCCTTCCTTGGAGGCTTTTAAGCAGAGGCTGGATGGCCATCTGTCGGGGGTGCTTTGAATGCAATTTCCTGCTTCTTAGCAGGGGGTTGGACTGGATGGCCCATGAGGTCTCTTCCAACTCTACTATTCTATGATTCTATGGTTCTAGCGCAAATACTTTAATAATATACACAGTTTAAAACACAAGAAGATGATAAAACAGAAGTTAAAACAAAAGTTTATACAACAGAAATAATATAAAACAACCACCAATGCAATTCAGTCAACAAGCCTTGCATCTACATTCAAACCCCATTGTCCTGACTAAACAGAATAAGCTGCAGCCTTCCAGATGTTCTTGTATCCCAACTCCCATCAATTCTAGTTATGATGTCTGATGAGGAATACATGAAACGACATGGCGGATCTAATCGCTGTGGTCACGACGATGCTGCTTCCCATTTGACCAACCCTATTTCTCTTATTTCTCCAGGAATGGGCTGCAACGAGTGCACCCACCCCACGTGCCAGCACTCGCTCAACATGCTGGGCATCGGGCAGTGCGTGGAGTGCGAGAACGGGGTGTTGGTGCTGGATCCCATCTCAGGCCCCAAGTGGAAGATGGCCTGCAACAAATGCAACGTGGTGGTCCACTTCTTTGAGAACGCCCACAAGGTCCGGGTGTCGGCCGAGACCTGCGAGGGGTGTGACGCAGCCCTGGTGGATGTGGATTTCAATAAGGCCAAGTCTCCTCTTCCCGGCGGCGAGACCCAGCACTCGGGCTGCGTCTTCTGCGACCCCGTTTTCCAGGACCTGGTGGAACTGAAGCATGCCGCCATGAAGCACCCCATGCACCGTGGGGGACAGGGCAAGAGGCAGGGGCGGGGGCGGGGAAAGGGACGGCGGCCGGGGGGCAGGCCCAACCCCAGGAAACCCAAAGACAAAATGGCCGCCCTGGCGGCGTACTTTGTGTAAGGACCCCCCTCCCCGTAGACATTATTAAATAACTATCAAAGAACTAAATTCCATCTAACATCTATTTCTGTGAATCCTGCCAGTCTTTGTGCAATCAAAGCGAAGAAGAGTCCAAGGACTGGACTTTTCATTTTGGGGGGTAAAAAGTTGACTTAGGGTGCATCTACAGCAGTGGTTCTCGACCTGTGGTTCGTGGACCACCAGTGGTCTGCAAGAACTAAAATATGGTCCGCGGACTCACCATTACTACTACAGATAAAAACAGCCCAACCATTTTTTTCTTCTTGGTGTCTTTGTTTTTAGGCCTGTTCCTGGGGTTATTTGGGGTGCTGATTCAGAAAATTTATTTACCTTTACTTCTTCTCACCCCGAAGGGGACTCAGAGCGGCTTACAAATCAAATGAACATACAATATATTATTAGCATAGCACAATATAAGCATTAAATTACTATATTGTACTATATCATTATATGGTAATATTATTAGTAACATTACATTTAGTATATAATATATAATTAATATTATTATATTGTATTATTAGTAGTATAATATTGTATTACATTATAATATTATCAATATTATATGTATATACAATATATTATATATAAATTATTTATGGATGGAGCAAGCATGCTCCCCTGAGGCAGGTCGTTCTTCTGTCTTCGTCATCTGCTTCTCTGACCCTGGAATTCAACCCAAAAGCTCCTGTTTTGTAGCAATTTCCTATGGAGTGGGTGAGGTGGTAATTCTTTGGGATATTACAATTTTTTCATAGAAGAAGGCGATGATTTACAGTATCGTAAGTTGAGCCTCCGGTGGCTCAGTGTGTTAAAGTGCTGAGCTGCTGAACTTGCAGACTGAAAGGTCCCAGGTTCAAATCCCGGGAGCGGAGTGAATGTCCACTGTTAGCTCCAGCTCCTGCCAACCTAGCAGTTCGAAAACATGCCAATGTGAGTAGATCAATAGATACTGCTCCAGCGGGAAGGTAACAGCGCTCCATGCAGTCAGGCCTATGGCCACATGACCGTGGAGGTGTCTACGGACATGCAAATGTGAGTAGATCAATAGGTACCGCTCCGGCGGGAAGGTAGCGGTGTTCCATGCAGTCATGCCTGTGGCCACATGACCTTGGAGGTGTCTACGGACATGCAAATGTGAGTAGATCAATAGGTACGGCTCTGGCGGGAAGGTAACAGCACTCCATGCAGTCATGCCTATGGCCACATGACCTTGGAGGTGTCTATGGACATGCCAATGTGAGTAGATTAATAGGTACGGCTCCGGCGGGAAGGTAACGGCGCTCCATGCAGTCATGCCAATGGCCACATGACCTTGGAGGTGTCTATGGACAACGCCGGCTCTTTGGCTTAGAAATGGAGATGAGCACCAACCCGCAGAGTTGGACACGACCGGACTTAACATCAGGGGAAACCTTTACCTAAGTTGTTGACAGGTCTACGAAGATGGCTCCTGTAATCCGCTGTCTTTCAAAAACCGTCTTCTATGTGCTGTGGGGCCTTCCACACAACCATGTAACTGATGGGCCTTCCACACAGCCCTATATCCCAGAATATTACGACAGGAAATCCCACAATATTTATTTATTTATGTATTTATTTACAGTATTTATATTCTGCCCTTCTCACCTGAAGGGGACTCAGGGCGGATCACATTATACACATATAGGGCAAACATTCAAAGACATAGAACAAAGACAATACAAACATAGGCTCCGAGCGGGCCTCGAACTCATGACCTCCTGGTCAGAGTGATTCATTGCAGCTGGTTGCAGCTGGCTCGCTCTCAGCCTGTGCCTTATTCGAGGCCCCTTATACACAGCCAAATAAAATCCCACATTTTATTTGAACTGGGATATATGGCAGTGCGGACTCAGATAACCCAGTTCAAGGCTGATAGTGTGGGGTTTTCTGCCTTGATATTTTGGGTGCTGTGTGGACAGGGCCCAGAGACAAGTCCCCTCAGCAGGAGAGCTTCGCCTCAGGGTGGATTGAACCATTGGGACAGAGCGGGGGGGATTTGGCATCCTGAGGGGGCGAATGGGGCGTGGTGAAGGGAAATCCCCCCTCCTCGCTGGCAATGGTTTCACCCCCTCCCCTGTCTCTCGCTTCAGGCGGCCTTTCTTTCCCGCGCTTTTTCATTCGGTCAGGAAGCGCCGCCGCCTTGGCCTCGTCGCCGGCCTCTCGGGGCGGAGGAGGAGGCGGAGGCCGCGGGAGCCGGGCCATGGCCACCCCTGAGGCGGCGCGGGCCTGCTTGGCCTCCTTCTTGAGGGACTTCCCGAGGCCTCTGGGCCCCGACGAGGCCTTGCCCTGGAGCCCCCCGGGACGAGGAGGCGCTGCCCTCCGCCAGGCCGAAGCCCCCGCCGAGCTGGCCGAGTCGGGCAGGGCCTTCCTGAGCAGCAGGTAGGCGCGCGCGCAGCTCTGGGAAGACGCGTGTCGTCGGGGCACGTGTGAATCAGGAGTGGGCAGCTCCTGGACGCGGGTCAGGAGAGGGCTCGCCCCTTATTACAGTAGAGTCTCACTTATCCAACATAAACGGGCTGACAGAACGTTGGATAAGCGAATATCTTGGATAATAAGGAGGGATGAAGGAAAAGCCTATTAAACATCAAATGAGGTTATGATTTTACAAATTAAGCACCAAAACATCATGTTAGACAACAAATCTGACAGAAAAAGTAGTTCAATACGCAGTAATGCTATGTAGTAATTACTGTATTTACAAATTTAGCACCAAAATATCACGATATATTGAAAACATTGACTACAAAAATGCCTTGGATAATCCAGAACGTTGGATAAGCGAATATCTTGGATCATAAGGAGGGATTAAGGAAAAGCCTATTAAACATCAAATTAGGTTATGATTTTACAAATTATGCACCAAAACATCATGTTATACAACAAATCTGACAGAAAAAGTAGTTCAATACGCAGGAATGCTATGTAGTAATTACTGTATTTACAAATTTAGCACCAAAATATCACGATATATTGAAAACATTGACTACAAAAATGGCTTGGATAATCCAGAACCTTGGATAAGCAAGTGTTGGATAAGTGGGACTCTACTGTATTACTATAATTATATTTATTTATACAGTACTCTTTCTCTCCCCCGAAGGCAACTCAAAGTGGCTGAGGCCCTTTATTATTTATATTATTATTATTATTATTATTATTATTACAACATTTATATCCCGCCCTTCTCACCCAAGAGGGGACTCAGGGCGGCTTACAATAAACACACATATAAAAATTATACAGTGCACATAAATCAGATTAAAAATTATTAATTTACATCAACATTCATAAAAACATTCTAAAATACAAATGGACATGTCCACACAACTGAATAAAATTCCACATTACAGTAGAGTCTCGCTTATCCAGCGTAAACGGGCTGGCAAAACGTTGGATAAGCGAATATATTGGATAATAAGGAGAGATTAAGGAGAAGCCTATTAAATATAAAATTAGGTTATGATTTTACAAATTAAGCACCAAAACATCATGTTATACAACACATTTGACAAAAAAAGTAATTCAATATACAGTAATGCTACATACTAATTACTATATTTACTAATTTAGCACCAAAATATCACGATGTATTTTATTTTATTTATTTATTTACAGTATTTATATTCCGCCCTTCTCACCCCTTCTCACATTATACACACACAGGGCAAACATTCAATGCTCATATACATAGAACTGAGACAGAGACAGACAGACGTATTGAAAACATTGACTACAAAAATGAGTTGGATAATCCAGAACGTTGGATAAGCGAATGTTGGATAAGTGAGACTCTACTGTACTATTATTATATTTATTTATACAGTACTCTTCTTTATCTCCCCCAAAGGCGACTCGAAAGTGGCTGAGGCCCTTTCCACACAACTGAATAAAATTCCACATTATATGCTTTGAACTGGATTATATGACAGTGTGGACTCAGGGCCCTTCCAGACAGCCCTATAGCCCAGAATATTAAGGCAGAAAATCCCACATGATCTGAGTCTGGACTCAGATAACCCAGTTCAAAGCAGATACAGTAGAGTCTCACTTATCCAAGCCTCGCTTATCCAAGGTTCTGGATTATCCAATGCATTTTCTTACCATTATTATACTGCACTTTATTGTCTTATTTTAACTGTGAAATTACCTTTCTCCATTTTGGAACATTCTGCACTTTGCCCGGGATCTATGAATTTAGTCTCCTGACTTTAACATTGTATGATTCATGTTGATTTTAATGATTGTTTTTACTGATGTTGATGTTTTTATTGGGATAATTGTGTTATTGCTTTGTTATTGATATTTGATTGTTGTATCGGGCAAGGCCCCATGTAAGCCGCCCCGAGTCCCTTCAGGGAGATGGGGCGGGATATAAAAATAAAGTTGTTATTATTATTATTATTATTATTATTATTAATAATATTGTAGTCAATGTTTTCAATATATCGTGATATTTTGGTGCTTTAGAGCATGTGTAAAGGGGGTATATCCATGTGCTAATGGGTTCATGTTCAGCACTCCATACAGGTACGCACTAGTCATCCCACACAAGCTTTAATAAATGTGTGTGGGATGGCTAGTGTGCACCTGTATGGAGTGGTGAGCATGCCAGAGGCACACAAACATGCCAGTCAAGGGGAGAGTTGAAAACGTGGGAAGGGATTTGTTTATTCACGTCTGGAGGTAGGTTCATAAGAGCTTATGTGACAATAGTGTGGTTATGTGGGCGCATGTGTTGAATGGCTTTTGGTTCTTTTCACAACTGGATACTTTCCAATATCTGCAGCTGGTTGTGTTCAGTTATATAGAGGAAGGAAAACATAACCCCAAGACAATTGGGAAAAATATTGTGGTAGAAAAGGCAGTGTGGTATCCTTTAACCAAAGATGTTTCACTGAAAAGCAGATTGGGAGCGCTTGCCAACAAAGAGGAAAAACAGTACTGGGCTGAGTTATGGAGCACTCTGCCATGACATTAATGTTGATCAAACTCTCATAAATAAAACCCCAATGATTTGTCAACATTGCTCATCTGTTGTAAGGATCCTCGGTGCGTTGTAGAAATATACTTCTGAGTCAGGATTAGTAAATTCTCTTCTGCCTAAATTGCGTGGACGCACATGTTTATGTGTGTATGTGCCTTCAGGTCGCCTGGCAACTTATGGAATCCTCAGAGATGCTTTTGCCAGTTCCTTCCTTTGGAATAGAGCCTACAGCCTCCTATCCAAGTATCAACCAGGGCTGGCCCTCCTTAGCTTCCAAGATCAGACTAACCCATTGATTGTTATTAAAGGAGTGTTGTAAGGTTTTGCAACAACTACAAGAAGTATTTTTATCTGCTTGCTTTTCAAGTTTCATAGAATGTATGTCTGTGTTCCATATGTTATTTAAAAAGTCATGCCCACTGTTGGCAATTATAGGTCAAAGGCAAGGCTTCAAAACCATCATAAATAAAATCCTAGTTCTTTGTGCTGCAAGAGCAGACTGAGATCAATAAAGAAAAGGAGGAAATTAAGTTTGCTTCCAGTAAGACGCTTCCTAATAGGCTGCATGCTGCCATGTCATTTCTTTAGGGAATATAAGGGAGAGGCAGTTCACCATTCACTTTTGTGTGTAGTGAGCAACGGGAGTCAAGATCACAAGGCCTTTTGGAAATTGAGATGAAACTATACACTTTGATATACGAAATTTTCCTCACTTTCTTCTTTCAGTTCAAGAAGTGTTTAGTTAAACGTATATAGTTATATAGGAATAGTGGTACTGGGCAAACATATTGGGGAGGGTTATACAAATGGACAATGCAGGGAAAATCCTAGTGTTTATTTTTAAAGTATTTATTTGCATTGGTGCATATTAGTCTTTCCAGGTGGGCCCTTTTTTTAGTACTCAGGATTATTTCTTGTGTTTCCACATGATACGTCAACAATGCCAAGTATGCACTTGGGTTATCAATAGCTTTAGGCTACTCTTTTAAATATTAAATGATGTAAATAATATTTTTTCCTGGGGCTAGAAACAGGGTAAAATATTCACCTATTAAGGTAGCAATGTGGCTCTGTTCTGTTTATGAATATGATTAAACTATCCTTGATCAAAAGGTACTATATGAAGTCACTTTAGTTTAAAATTCAGGCTTGATTTTTCCTCCCTTGAAGGTAGTTTCAATTGTTGAACACTGGTCTTTAAATATGTTGATCTGTGGCCTGGAATCTAAAAGCTGCATTCAATGCTTTAATGCTTATAAAAATCAAAATAATTTTAAATTATATGCTATACATGTACATATTTGGATGAAAACATTTGACTGAAAGGCTTTCATAAAACCCCGTGTTTTAACAGCATCAGAATGAAGCCAACACCTGTTTCGAGAACCTCCCCATCCTGACATTTGGTTATTTATGCCCACCTTCAACCAGCAGGTAGAATGGGAGTTGTCAATTAAAATATCTGAAGGGCACTGGATTGAGGGAGAAGGCAGCTCTTTTCTTCCAGCTCTCCCTCTTGCTGTTAAATGCAAGTACTTAACATGTCAGAAGCTGCATTTTCCACATACTTGCCCTGAAGCTAGTGTTAGTTGGAGAGTTTGTGTATCTCAAGGATGCTTCAATCTCCACGACTTAAAACTGTCAAGCCTGCTCCTCTTTCACCGCATGAATTCCTCAGGAGGGAGGGGCATGCTTCTCTGACCAAGAAAACATGCCACTTTTGAGACTCATGTGCTTTCTGAGAAAAAACAAATGTGTACCATTCAGTAAAATTGTCTCTTAATCTGTAATGGCTGAATCAGATTTGGGTGTAAGTTCATTTTTTAAAAATAATTTCAAGACCCTGTTAGAGTCCCCCCCCCTTCCCTGCAGAGATGACTTACCTGAGGCATTTTGATCAACAATGTGAGATAAAATCCATCTGGTTGCTTCCTTGAACCCAGTGGGGCTTTTTTTTTTTTTTTGAAAACGCAGCTAGGGTTATGCATATGTGGTGGCGGGATAGAAAAAATAAAGTATTATTATTATTATTATTATTATTTTATTATTAATCTTATTATTATTATGTTCACTGTTTCCAGATGCTGCTACTTATGGAGGGCTGGGCTGGTCATGTCAGGGAGTGGAGAGAGAGAGCATATTTTAAGTATGGTAATTGCGTTCTCCAAACAATGTAATGTGCTGACAGTAGTCTTAATGTCACATATAGCCTTATAGGAAAGATCCTCTAGGTAGGGCCCCTTCCACATCCATATAACCCAGAATATTTATTTATTTATTTATTAGTAACATTTCTATCCTGCCCTTCTCACCCCAAAGGGGACTCAGGGCGGCTTACAAGTTATATTTACATACAATATATTATATTATTAACATAGCACAATATAAGCATTATATATTACTATATTGTACTATAATATTATATTGTAATATTATTAGTAATATTACATGTAATAAAAATATACAGTTATATTAAATATATTAAATAAATTAAATATCAAGGCAGAATAGCCCACAATATCTGCTTTGAACTGGGATATCTGAGTCCACACTGCCATATATCCCAGTTCAAAGCAGATAATGTGGGATTTTATTCAGCTGTGTGGAAGGGCTGTGGGTAAGGTGCCTTAGGGGCACCATTGGACTTGAAGGCCTACAGTCTAAATCACCCTACAGTCTAAATTTAGTTGGCAATTTATACCCCTTGATGCACAGCACTCTACAAGGTACGATTCTGGTTTTTATTTCACCTGTAGCCAATACAAGTTGGCTTTGGCAAGGACAAGTACATTCCTGGCTATCCCTGGCAAATACGCCCTCTTATTTGCACGGCTGATTCAAGTGAATTAATTTCCTCTATTCATCTTTGCTTTGTGTCATATTCTAATTTAGTAGGAGCATATTCTAATTTAGCAGGGGTTTTATATACTGGCTTTATGTATATTGTTGTATGTTAATTTGGCATTGTTATTGTTTTATCAATGTTCATATTTTACTGTATTTTGTATACTCTGTTGCACTACTACAAGCTTTGTAAGCTGCCCTGAGTCCTTTTTGGGAGATGGTGGTGGAATATAAATAAAGTTATTATTATTATTATTATTATTATTATTATTATTAGTATCATTATTATTAGTATTGACACAACGACATTGTATGACACAGCAAACAAGATAGATATGCTGGATTTTGTATCACAAAATCACAAGTCGAACACTTCCCAAGCGTTTAGGACTGTGTGATGTATTTTTGGATGATGCTCGTAGATCCCAGTAGGGTGGCCTTTTGCAGTTGGCAGATCGTGATTTTGTCAATGTCTATTGTTTCCAAATGCCGGCTGAGATCTTTTGGCACGGCACCCAGTGTGCCCATCACCACCGGGACCACCTGTACTGGTTTCTGCCAGAGTCTTTGAAGTTCAATCTTGAGGTCGTGATAGCGGCTGAGTTTTTCCTGTTGTTTGTCATCTATTATTATTGTTATTATTATTATTATCATCATCATTTTTCCTACACTGATTCTAAGTTATTTTCACGCTTCACACACTTTTTTTAATTCCATACTTTTATTTAGTTCTCTGCAGCCTGTACGTTTCCCTTTTCGGTGCCAGTATGTGCTGTGTTTCTCCATGTAACAATGTATGTGCTGTGTTTCTCCATGTAACACTGTATGTGCTGTGTTTCTCCACTGGCATGCCTTTTCCCCTGCAGCTATATGTTTCATGATGGAATATCATAATATTGCTGTTGTATTGTGCCCAGCGCAATTACCCCATGAAGAGTAAAGTGATGTTTTAAAATTAGCTGGTTAGCTCTGATTCTTTTTGTCCGCCTTGTTTCCACTTAGTTTTCCTGAAAGGAAGCCAAGCATTGCTCAACACCGAGAGCTGTAGGTTGTGTCCTGTAGGAAATTCTGGGAGGAAGAAGGATGCTATTGTTACCATCACAATTCGGATATGGGACATGGCTGTGGGGGAGGGAGGAAAGAGAATAACAGGAAATACTTAGAATGAGCTACAAACTGAAACATCTTTCTTGAAATGTGCACGAATGAGCTAAAGTCTTTCAAGGGTAAACTGCGTGGAACAAGTTGTCTTAGATCTCTAGAATAAGCTGCCGTAACTACCACTTTGAACCTTAGAATAGATTCACAAGGGGTTTTATATATCTAAAATTATTACTGCATGTTGTCCTATATTCTGACAGTATTTCTTTAGAAATTGTGGTATTTGTACATTATATTTTCATGCCCAGTCCCTCCCCTGAAAATACAGTGATGTTTTGTATGTAAACCAAAGGCTAACTTTATTTTATTAGCCAGCAAAGTGTTCATATGACTTCCTCTGGAACATATACTGTGCAAATTTTAGAAAATACTTGTTGAAAGTGCAGATATACTCACTTATATCTGCACTTTTGCACCGAAGTAGACTCCTGAGCTATACGTCTTTTGCTAAAGAATTGGCGCTGGAGGTTCCTACACCAGAAAGAAAGAGCAATTCAACATGCTTCTGCACACTTCTTAACAAAATGAACAATATGTGCACATGAAATGAAACCACCATATCAGCTAAGCCTTACACAAACAATTGCGAGTCTTCTAGAGACCCTTTGAAGCCTTTGTCCAGAATGCAAGGTTGGAATCTTATACAATAAATGCAATTGCAATCTCAAGTTTTTTTTCCAGGGGCTTTGTTTCACTGAGATGGAACAAAAGTTACTTTGTTTTCGACTTTAACTGTTAAAACAATGTCTTGCCTTCTTCATGCCTCCTGTTTTAAGGCCTTTCCTTCTTTGTCTCATCAGGAATGTGCCACCTCTCCTTGCAGCATCTTTGATTCATGCAGCGATCAGTGATCTGCTACGGGCTGATCTTAATGAATTTCAAAAGCACAGTGTTGAAGAGGAAGAAGCTGGAGACCATGGGGCATCGCCTTGTAAGTATCTTGGTAATAACTGGGGCCCAAGCAAAGACTCACTACTATTTTGGTGGATATTCCCGCTTTTTTATATTTCATACCTTCAGTGACATGTTGGGAAAGAGGACCTCTACCTAAATAACATGCAGAAAGGGAATGGCTGCCATTATCACAGGAGCCCCCGGTGGCGCAGTGTGTTAAAGCACTGAGCTGCTGAACTTGCAGACCGAAAGATCGCAGGTTCGAATCCGGAGAGCGGAGTGAGCGCCTGCTGTTAGCTCCAGCTTCTGCCAACCTAGCAGTTCGAAAACATGCAAATGTGAGTAGATCAATAGGTACCGCTCTGGCGGGAAGGTAACGGCGCTCCATGCAGTCGTGCCAGTGGCCACATGACCTTGGAGCTGTCTTCGGACAACGCCAGCTCTTTGGCTTAGAAATGGAGATGAGCACTAACCCCCAGAGTCGGACACGACTAGACTTAATGTCAGGGGAAACCTTTACCTTTACCTTATCAACTCTTTTGGGATTATGAGAATGTGAGGCCTTAGCTGAAGCAAGAAATTGAATGTTCTAGAAGTAGGGTCATACCTATTTAAGAGGGGGGCTGCATATGGACCACAGATATTATATTATACACTCTTGTCTGTTAAAGGCACAAAGGATGAAACCTTGCTTCTGGGCAGTAATATTTGACAGAGATACGAAGGTTATTTGTCAAATTTCCTCTTCCCTCATTCCACATACTGCTTCTCTAGGCTGGCTTACTGTCTGCTTTTATCTTGCTCTGCTCTCAGCTTTTATTTCTGTCATGCCACATGACTATCTAAAACTCTGTTGATGGCTTTCACTTTGGTTTTTTAATTGTTTTAGATGTTCTGTTGAGAGCCGGCTTTGTAGAATGATTACAGCATTGCGCCAGCGTGAGATTGAGAACCCTGCTAAGCCATGAAATGTACTTAGTTGCTTTAATTCAGTCATTATCTCTCAACGTAGCTTTCCCTCACAGGACTGTTGTGAGGACAAAATCGCTGTGCGCTTTGCAGAGAAGGGATGTAGACTGTGCTTTTAAGGCCCCACCTCACGATCTTGCCCAAACACTGGAGAGAACTCAGCCCTTCTCATCACTGTTTTTCCTCTGAATCACACATGGAGTAATAAATTGTCCCCATCTTCTGGAGGTCACAAACATTGCATGTCTTCATGTAACATTTGAAAACAAACCACTACATTTACTATGAGCGTCAGCAGCTCACAAGATTTTAAATCATACTAAAAAAGAAGAAACAAAAATTTACATATGCTGCCAAGCTGAAGGAAAATTGGTACAAGATGTTTTTTAGGTGGTACCTTACACCGGAAAGGCTAGCTAGATTCAGTAAAGGAAAAGGTAATGGGAAATGTTGGAAATGTGAGAAACACAAGGGAGACTTCATACATATGTGGTGGAGGTGTAAAAAAGTTCTGGCGTGAAGTCCACAGAGAGATGGAGAAAATACTTCAAATAAATTTTGATTTAAAACCAGAGTATTTTCTCTTAGGAATTACAGATTTTCAGATGGACCCTAATACGAATGAGCTGTTTGTATATTTTGTAACGGCTGCCAGAATATGCCTAGCACAATTGTGGAAAACCCAAGAAATTCCTTCCAAGGAAAAATGGATCTTGAGAATCCATTAGACATTAGGAATATGGACTTACTGACACAAATATTATCACAGAATAACTCACAAAGGCAAAAGACAGACTGGAGCAAATTGGGACTATATCTGACAAAAAATAAAAATAAAATAACAAAACTTTATTGAAACAGGTTAAACAACAACCCAAGGCCCGTAGAAGCAAAAATACAAATACTGATCAATGTACAGTCACGAAGAAAACATGATCCGCAATGAAGATCTCGAAGAGTCTCACTTATCCAGGCTTCACTTATCCAAGCTTCTGGATTATCCAAGCCATTTTTGTAGTCAATGTTTTCAATATATCGTGGTATTTTGGTGCTAAATTCGTAAATACAGTAATTACAACATAACATTACTGCATATTGAACTACTTTTCTGTCAAATGTGTTGTATAACATGATGCTTTGGTGCTTAATTTGTAAAATCATAACCTAATTTGATGTTTAATAGGCTTTTCCTTCATCCCTCCTTATTATCCAAGATATTCGCTTATCCAAGCTTCTGCCGGCCCGTTTAGCTTGGATAAGTGAGACTCTACTGTACTATGTTAGGTTATGTGTTTGTTTTGGGGTACCTTTTTTTTTTTTAACCTTACCAATCCTCTATATTCGGTCTTTTTTCTATCTTTCCCAAATTGTTCCCCCACTTTTAATGTATCAATAAAATCATTAAAAATATTTTAAATCATACTATCCCAAAACATGTCGGCGTCTCTCTCCTTCTCCTCCTTCTCCTTCCAAACAAATACAGTAGATTTTCACTTATCCAAGCCTCTGGATAATCCAAGCCATTTTTGTAGTCGATGTTTTCAATATATCATGATATTTTGGTGCTAAATTTGTAAATACAGTAATTACAACATAACATTACTGCGTATTGAACTACTTTTTCTGTCATATTTGTTGTCCAACATGAAGTTTTGGTGCTTAGTTTGTAAAATCATAACCTATTTTGATGTTTAATAGGCTTTCCCTTAATCCCTCCTTATTATCCAAGATATTCGCTTATCCAAGCTTCTGCCGGCCCGTTTAGTTTGGATAAGTGAGACTCTACTGTATATTCCAAATTCATAAATCACCTTCTCTTTCCAGACAAATATATTCCAAATTAATACATTGTCTTCTTCTCCTCCTCATTGTTATTATCATCAACATCTACCCTGCTTTATTTCTCTAAAAAGAGATCCAAAGCGTCTAACATTAAAAGTTATTTAAAAGTTCTGAGGATGCCTGCCATAGATGTGGGCGAAACGTCAGGAGAGAATGCTTCTGGAACATGGCCACACAGCCCGAAAGACATACAACAACCCTGTGATCCCGGCCATGAAAGCCTTCGACAACATATTTAAAAGTTGTTTTTCATTTGCAAAAGTTTCTTGACATCATGTGCTAGGTCACCCCACATGGCTATGGAAAGCTGAGGTAACTAAGTTTGCCGTAAGGGGGGAAAAGTCACTTGTAGCACAGCTTCTTACCTCACTTATTATTACTTAGTAACAGGGGATCTGTGTCCATATAATGGTCACTGCTAATAATTTTGCATTTAAATATGTTCTCGCTTGGGTGTCTACTTGAAAGGGGTTGTTTTTCAAGCCTTTCTGTTGACATGGTAACTTCTGCAACTTCTGTGTTCCAGCCATTTCCAGGAAAATAGCTCCATGGGTAGCTCTACTGGTAAAGCTTCTACACAATACTGTTTTCTTTCTAAGTGCATTGCGTATTATACTATTTCAGTATGCAACACCACTTAGCTATCAAATTGTGTCTTGTGTGTGTTGGGCAACTTCCTCCTCCAGGCATGATAATTTGAAGAAAAACTTAATAGCTTTGGTTGGTGGATCTTGGGATTTTCATAAGGTACAGAGCACAGTCTACGGTCTAATTCTCGCCTTTCCGTGCTCAATCCATTTTGTTTTGTTATTAAGGAAGAGAAACACGATATTTGGCTTCTTTTCTGTATTTTGCAATTAGAGCACATTTTATTTATTTATTTATTTATTTATTTACTAGCTGTGCCCTGCCACGCGTTGCTGTGGCCCATTGGAATTGCACTGAATAGCTCCGGTTTTTGGGGTTTTTTTAGGCCTTGTGGAGGTTCGTGACGTGATATTTTGTGGTTTCAACCTCGAGGTGTGGATGATGGATTGTGTTGTGAAATTTCGAGGTTGGGGGGTGTTTAGTTTTGTTGTTTTGCTCGGTGCCAGGATTCCATCACTCTTTTATATACAGTAGAGTCTCACTTATCCAACATAAACGGGCCGGCAGAATGTTGGATAAGCGAATATGTTGGATAATAAGGAGAGATTAAGAAAAAACCTATTAAACATCAAAATAGGTTATGATTTTACAAATTAAGCACCAAAACATCATGTTAGACAACAAATTTGACAGAAAAAGTAGTTCATTATACATTAATCCTATGTAGTAATTACTGTATTTACGAATTTAGCACCAAAATATCATGATATATTGAAAACATTGACTACAAAAATGCGTTGGATAATCCAGAACGTTGGATAAGCGAGTGTTGGATAAGTGAGACTCTACTGTATATAGATTTACTACATTTATATGCCAACCTTCTCACCCTGAAGGGGACTCAGAGCGGCTTACAAATTAAATTTACATACCATATTATATTATTAGCATAGTACAATACTGGTAATAAACTACTATATTGTACTGTATCAATATATTGTAATATTATTAGTAATATTACATTTAAAATATAATATGTAATTAATATTATTATATTGTATTATTACTATTATATCGTATTACAAGATTATGAATATTATATGTATATTATATATATATTTACCATAATCAATGCTTTTTAAAAGGGTTGAAACTAAGCCTTTAAAAAAGAACTAGAAACAGTTGAAGGAGTGAGCGGAATGGTATGGAGGATAGGAACAAAATATGCGTTGCATGCCTCCAAATTACTTCCTATAACGTCTTGCTTTTCTTTGTCTTTTGGTAGTGCTGGATGGAGGCCCTTTGCAGCGCTGTTTCTTTAACAAACTCTGGGATGTTTGCGGCAAATGGCAGAAGCAGCTGCCAATCCTGAAGCCCCTTGAACGCTACCTCCAGATTTCTGTCCACGCGACTCGTAATAGCCGCCGAAAAATGGAGGACAGACACGTTTGTCTCCTGGAATTCAACCAGCTTTTTGGCATGACGGTACATTTCTAGGGCTCGGCTGAGGGTAATCGGGTGTCCACAGTCACTCTTATTTGGAGGAATGAGCAAAAATAATCTAGGCCTAAGAGTGGTGGATTTCTCTTCTGGTTGGCTGTGTCGGTTTTAAAATGGCAAATTTTATGTGGAACTATTTGTTAAGCAGTGTTTCCTGTTTAACTTGATCACCCGAAGTTGTTGTCAGCAACAGCACTCCCTATAAACCATTAAACCATCATATTAAACCCCATACTAATGAATATCTGAATATCTAAATGTCTGTTTGTAAGGCAGAGGTACATTTGGCCTTGCAAATGTTATTGGATGGTAGATCCCATCAGCTCTTGCTGGCATAGCTAATTGTGAGGAGGAATAATAGAAGCAATCCAGCAGCTACTGGAAGGCCTACTTATAGTATAAGGGTTTCTATTACTGGAGATTTTGCAGAGTGGCTTTCTTTTTTTTCTTTTCTTTTCTTTTTTTTTTTTTTGCTTTTATAATGATAATAATAACAATAACAATTATTATTAATATTGGGTTGCTGTGAGTTTTCTGGGCTGTCTGGCCATGTTCCAGAAGCATTCTCTCCTGACGTTTTTCCCACATCTGTGACAGGCATCCTCAGAGGTTGTGAGGTCTGTTGAAAACGAGGCAAGTGGGGTTTATATCCCAGTGGAATGATGTCCAGGGTGGGAGAAAGAAAGAACTCTTGACTGTTGGAGGCAAGTGGGAATGTTGCAGTTGGACACCTTGATTAGCATTGAATGGCCTTGCAGCTTCAAAGCCTGGCTGCTTCCTGCCTGGGGGAATCCTTTGTTATCACTATCATGTCCAAGTCCGAGCCAAATTCACATTATTATTATTATTATTATTATTATTATTATTATTATTATTATTATGACACAAAGACACAGTATGACACAGCAAACGAGATCTATATGCTGGATTTCGTATCACAAAATCACAAGTCGAACACTTCCCAAGTGTTCAGGGCAATGTGAGGTATTTTCGGGTGATGTGTGCAGATCCCAGTAAGGTGGCCTTTTGTAATTATTATTATTATTGTTGTTGTTGTTATTGTTATTATTTAATGTGTGATTAGTGCAAAGTCAGCCCAGACCTCCAAATAGACATTTTTTTTACCTTTAATTGAAATATATTGTCAAATGGTTACATATCCTTTTGTTGTATCCTTATTATTGATTCATTGTGTACAATATAATATAATAACATGCTAAATATGAAATCCCCATGTTGGATTTTTCTCCTCTTCCAGGAAATGTTTGAAGGGCTCCCAATCTTTCTTGAATAGCGACGGGTCTTTCCTCTATAGATATTTTGCTAAAATGTCCAGAGCGGCTTGTGTAAAGTTGTGAATTGTAAACGTAACTGTATACTGATCCTTTGCAAGCCAACAAGACATTTCCATGCAATGTTTGGTTTTGCATTTGTTTTTGTTTTTCTCCTCTTTACATGACCTTACTATCCAAAGGATAACATGGACCGGGCATACTTTGCTGTGTTTGATGGCCATGGCGGAATCGATGCAGCTAACTATGCGGCTACCCATTTGCATGTCAATGTGGCAAACCACAAGGAATTCCTGACCAATCCAGGGGAGGCCTTAAGAGAAGCCTTTGAAAAAACAGACGAAATGTTTCTTTCGAAAGCCAGAAGGGAGGTGAGTGGGGAGACGTAAGACCTATGATACAGTGACAAATGGTTGGCCTGCCAAAGGAAGAGGGAGTGCCGAGAAGCATGCTCTCTTGACAATTGCCTGTTCTGTAACTACTTAATGCTGATTAGTTTGCGAAACATCCCAGATGAATAATGTATCTCTTGACTTAATAGATTTTAGATGAAGAGTCCTTGCCCACAAATTGGAGGAGATGAAAAATTATGTTTAGGTCAGCATTAATTGGCGTCTGGGTCTTTCCAGAACGGTTTTAAACATATGGGGCATCTATATTTATCTAGTTGATGTCTTTCTCTTCTTCTGGTCATAGGGACTTGGCCATGAATGAGGGGAAACTGAATTGGGGATGTTGTTGTTAGAGCCGAGCCATTCTTACTTATTTGGGTGAATTAGAAATGCTAGGGAAAGGCACATTTCTCTTATGCTGCACTTAGTAGGTGAGACAGTACAAGGATATAGCACAGCGTTTCTCAACCTGGGGGTCGGGACCCCTGGGGCGGTCGTGGGGGGGTTTCAGAGGGGTCACAAAAGACCATCATTCCCATTGTCTCCTTTTTCATGACATCCATTCTGCCAACACTGCCATACTCGTCCCACAATCAGATATTCATTACATTAGAACAAAACGATATCAGTGTGAATTCCCTGCAATTGTTTCCACATCAGTATAGAACTGCTTGCTTTTTTCCTTATGTAATGAGAGCTCACTCCCCCTCAGTACTTTTCATCCTTGAAAGAGTCTTTAGAGCATATTTTCCTTTCTTTTTTAAATCTCACAGAAGCTGCGCAGTGGCAGCACTGGTGTGGCTGCCTTGATTGTCGGCAACAAGTTGCATATCGCTTGGCTGGGGGACTCCCAGGTTATGTTGGTCCAGAAAGGGAAAACAGTCACCCTAATGGAACCTCACAAACCAGAGAGAGAGGTAACTTTGAAACTCCGTCTCGTGTGTGTCTCATTGTTTTCGTGAAGAGTTGATGATTATTTTCTAAAACATGATTTAATAAACCCTTGTATCTCATGGGATTTGAGACTCCTTGGGTTTGTCAGGGAATCGGGCGACCCCGACTGATTGATGAGCCAGATCTCACCTCTGCTCACCCGTCAGACCACTTTGCAAATGCAAAGAATGACAACTTCATTGATTTTATCTGCTGATCCCAGCGGCACTGAAGCTTTATTTACACTAATATTTACAGTGCTAATGACCAAAGCTGTCAGGACACATCTTGCATCCGCAAGATCAAACATGGAACTTCTCAGTCTCTCTCAGAGTCCGTTCTCTGTACACTGAAGCACCTCCTCTGCATTCCACAGCCTGTGATGTATCTTCCTGTCACGTAGCAAACGGAAGTGTTTGTCATTTGCCCTTCCAGCAATCAATCAGGGCTCGCTGCAGATAACCGCTTGACTGCTGGAATGCTTGCCGGAACTAAATACACTTTCACAGCAACAATAGATTAAACATTTCACTTCATATCACAAAAACACTAATAGGGTTTTGGTCTCCACTGTGGGCTTTGGAACCAAACTCCAGCAGATACAGAGAGTCTGCTGTATGGTAATAATAATCATAATCTTTATTTATATTCCACTTTATCTCCCCGGAGGGACTCAGAGTGGATTACAGTACACATATAGGCCTTTTTACACAATGAACGACATACAATACACAGATAAGGTAAAGGCCTTCCCCTTTTCATCTCCGGCGTCTGGAGGCACTGCTCAACTTCCAGCCATGGGGAGATGGTCTTGTTCCGTTTTCCATGCTGAGGAGCCTGCTGTCCGTAGACATGAGGCGTCCTTTTATCTTCCCACCAAGGCAGTACCTATTGATCTACTCGCATTGCATGCTTTCAAACAGTTAGGTTGGCAGAAGCTAGGGCTGACTGTTGGGAACTCACCCCGACCCATGGCTTCAAATTGCTAACCCTCCGGTCAGCAGCTAGCAGTTTTAACCACTGTGATCCACGGTTAACATCAAGGGTTTGATTTTTATGTACAGTAGAGTCTCACTTATCCATCATAATTTACAATAATATATAATAATACAATGTATTGTATATACATATAATATTGATAATATTATATTGTAATATGATATAATAATACAATATAATAATATTAATTATATTTTATATATTACATGTAATATTACTAATAATATTACAATATATTGATATAGTACAATATAGTAATTTAATGCCAGTATTGTGCTATGGTAATAATATAATATTGTATGTAAATTTAATTTGTAAGCCGCTCTGAGTCCCCTTTGGGATGAGAAAGGCGGGATATAAATGCAGTAAGTAAATAAATAAATAACAAACGGGCTGGCGGATAAGCATGCAAACTTCATGGCTACTCAGTGCTATTCAAGCTTGCCAATTGCAACATTCACACTTGTTTCACACAGACAAGGCTTCTTTCTCCCACCCTGGACATTATTCCACAAGTGTATGTACAGTAGAGTCTCACTTATCCAACATAAACGGGCCGGCAGAATGTTGGATAAGCGAATACGTTGGATAATAAGGAGGGGTTAAGGAAAAGCCTATTAAACATCAAATTACATTATGATTGTACAATTTAAGCACCAAAACATCATGTTTTACAACAAATCAACAGTACGTGGTAATGTTATGTAGTAATTACTGTATTTATGAATTTAGCCAAAATATTGCAATGTATTGAAAACATTGACTACTAAAATTTATTTATTTATTATTATTTCTCACATTTATATCCCGCCCTTCTCACCCGAAGGGACTCAGGGCGGCTTACAACAGTGGCAACAATTAGATGCCCATACAAACCAATATACAACAGCACATAAAACAGTTAAAACTATTAAAATACATTATAAATTAAAATATACATTTCAAACATAAAATCAGATCCATTCTTCCTCATGCTTTGTCTATAGTTCAGTCCGTGTCATTTCCACCATTTATTGATTAAAAACCTGGGCACACAGCCAGGTTAAAAGGCAGACTGTGTTGGGTAATACGGAACGTTGGATAGGCGAGACTCTACTTTACTTGGAATTTAGCCATGCCCTAATTGTTATTGCTGTGGTACAATTGGTCATCCATGTCCATGGATTTAACCATCCCGTATTCAAAATAAGTTTGATTTGTATACTTATGTTATATGTTTACATACCCAGGGTGACATAACATTATCTAGTTGAAAAAGTTTAAGAAGCCCTGGTATAGATAGCTGTGGACTACAACAGTTGGATCCTAGGGAGAAAAACTGCTAAATGTATTATACTTTCTCAAGCTGTTCATATACCGTACATTATTCTCATCTGTTGCGCTTGTGGTTTGTGCACTTTCCCAGCAGTGGCTTAGCGAAGCTTGTTTGTTTTTTGTGTAGGACGAAAGACAACGCATCGAAGCCCTAGGAGGCTGTGTCACCTACATGGACTGCTGGCGCGTCAATGGGACTCTGGCTGTTTCTCGAGCTATTGGTAAGCGAAAAAGCAGAAATATACAAAAAAAATATTCATTCAACATATTTAGCTCAATGTTTTTAAAAATGCCAGCATACCACTGTGATGGGAAGTGGTTGTTTATTCTCCCGCAGTTTGAAATGGGATGTTTTCCTTTGGATAGGGGGTTATTTCAGAACACAATCTCAACAATTAGAAACTTCTTAATTATTTGGGACCTGGGCGGGGGGAGGTTGCATAAACATGTCTTGTGGGAAAGAATGAGACTGGATCCTAATTGAGTTAAGTATGTGTTTTTCGTCACATTGAGAGACAATGCCGCATTTGCTAACTTTGGACTCGGTTGGTGCCTTTCTGGCACCTACATTAATAATCGCTTTGCATGGCGCATTGCCATAGTAACGCACACCTGGCATGGTATGCGAAAGAATAAAGCTCCTCCAGTTTCCTTCTGGAAGCATCTGTAACGCTCTTTTAACATTGTAGATGTGCCACTCAAGGTGGCATGTGTGTGCGTTGGCATCAGGAGCCATTTGCTCATGTGTTGTTTTCGTGGCGTTCCCTGACAATACCATGTTTTTCTTTTTGGAAAGAGTAGTTTTTAGCTTTGCCTTCGCTTCCGCGTACAAAATGTTTTGATTTTTGTTTGTTTATTCCCTCCGTGTTTAACCTTCCTTTCTTTTCATAAAGAGGATTACTTACAGGCAATTCACAATGTGTGCCAAAACACAATGAAGCTCCAAGTAAGCAAATTTATCAGCTGAGGCAAAATAAAAACACGCAGAAGAATAAGCCACAAAAGCATCTAAATCTAATAAGAAATAGAGTAAAATAATAAATGTATTAATAATAATAGAAATAGAGTAAAATAAATGTAAAAGTGACAATAATAATAGAGTAAAATAATAAACATAATAATAATGAATAGAGTAAAATAATAAATGTAACAATACCAATAATAATAGAGAAAAATAATAAAAATACCATATATACTTGACTATAAGCCGACCTGAATATAAGCCCACCAGGACCCTCACCCGGGTATAAGCCGAGGAGGTTATTTTTTTTTCCAGTCCTAAAAAGGGCTGAAAAACTAGGCTTATACTTGAGTATATACAGTAAATATATATTATTTATTACATGTAATATTACTGGTAATATTACAGTCTAGTGGTATGGTGCAATATGCTGGTATATAGTGCTAGTGTTGTGCTGTACTATTGATATAATAGACTGCATGTAAATATTATTTGTAAGCCGCTCTGAGTCCCCTTCGGGGTGACAAGGGTGGGATATAAATGTAGTAAATAAATAAATTCCTACTCAGGAAAAGCAGATGAGGGATTTCATAGGATGCTAAGGAACAAAACACGATTTGGGTAATATCAAGATGCAGAAGTTCTTTAATCCCAGTTCACCTCCTTCCTCTGGTGATTCTGAAGTTGTGCTGTTCCTTCTGTTCGCATAACTGATGATGAGCAATGATGGGAGATGTAGTTCAGGGACATCTGGAAAGCCTTAAAAGGGGAGGAAAGCAATGAACATTTAAATTTATTTGTGAGTTTTTGTATTTGATATTACTGAATGCTGGTTTTATATCTGTAAGCCGCCCTGAGTCCCTCTGGGGAGATGGTGGCGGGGTACAAAAATAAAATTATTTTTATTATTATTATTATTATTATTATTATTATTATTATTATTATTATTATTATTATTATAACATTGACAAAAAGAATGGCGTAGCTGGGCTAGCTTGTTAATGTCATTCTCTTATTTTATAGGTGACCTGCTCCAAAAGCCCTATATCTCTGGCTGTGCGGACGGTGCATCCGCTGAGCTGACAGGGGCCGAAGATTATGTGCTTTTGGCTTGCGACGGGTTTTTTGACGCCATCCAGCCTTTTGAGGTGGTGGACCACGTTCTCGAGCACCTGATGCAAAGCAAAGGGGACGGCCTCAAGACCGCCGAGAGCTTGGTGGCGGCAGCCAAGGAGAGCGGCTCCACCGACAACATCACCGTCTTGGTGGCCTTTCTAAGGGAACCCAAAGAGATTATGGCTGATTGTCTCAGGGACCCCAAGAGCTGCCTTGCCGACGACATTTCCAGTTCTGAAACAAACAATTGAAAGCGGGACTGTCCGATCTGCCAAAAGCCCAACATCCGAGTATAAGCAGGTTTGAAAAGAAAACCAGAACTCTGTATAACACCTGGAAACCAAAACAACTATGTTGTGGACGAAGTGCCAGAAGTCAAGTTTCTCCGTATCCTGACCCTTTGAAACTGGGATTTTCTTCTATAAAACAGGGTTGTACCACTTCAGTCAGGATGCGAGAGATGGCTGGCTCTTTCTCCCTGCTAAGAAAAGGGCTATTTGATCTAAAAGCCATTTTTTTCAAGGCAAAGGGAGAGGAGAGCTGTGGCCTAATATTGTTGCCTTTTCGATATGGAGATTGGTTGTGTTCTTTTTTAATGGTGATACAACCGAAGCAGAGCTATATTTACAAGTCATACGGTCCCACGGTCCAGAAATTTAGTTACAGTTTTTTGAAAGTAACTTGATGTCTCCAAATATGTTGCTTTTTAGTGACGTCGTGAAAGCTTCTGAAGGATGCAAAGTCGCTGGCGTATGGAACAATACACACTTTGTTCCGTCTGCCTTCTTGCTGCCTCAGTGTGCACAACGGAGCAAAAGTGATGTTCTTTTTCTATCAGTCAGTGAGGTTGCCTCCCTATAACTCTCAAAGTAACTTTTAAAATTTAGCTACACTTTAACACGATGGATATTCTCCATTGTTAGGTCAGAATTGTAACATATGTAGCTATAATCTCAGAGGAAACAAGAAATAATGCCAAATAACTGGTTTGTTTTGTAACTTGTTTCCAAGCTCTAGTCTGAAGTGATGCAGCTAGACCAGTGGGATTTACGTAAGCCAAGTTCCCATTGATTTAATGGGCCTGTTGTACTTGGACCTACCAGTTATTATTATTATTATTATTATTATTATTATTATTATTATTATTAACAGTTGTGCCTAGGGATTCTCTGGAAGGCCGTGAAGTAGCATACGAATTTAAAGGGCTGCTTTTAGATATTATTTAATTATAACATATATGAATAAGCTACCGTCATCATCACTGGAGATGGTTAGATTCAGTATTACATGAAGCCACTAAGACTGGAACATTAGCAGCCTTAATTTTTTATGTGGGAGGTAATGCCCCTTCTCTCTGTCACATACCAAAGAAAATATTAGTGATGTGTTAATGAGGCTCAAGAGAGAAAGGTTGGATCATGAAATGTAAAATCTGAGCAGCAAAATATCTACTGATATAGCTAAGCAGTACAGCAGAATTTATTATGTGGATGTATCATTACTCGTAACTGCCATTAAGCTTTGCTAGGATATTACATTCTCTTAAGATGTTTATTCATTACTACACTATATGCAGGTTGAGTGTCTCTTATCCAAAAAGGTTGGGACAAAAAGTGACGTATTTGAGATTTTGGAATATTTGTGTGTACATAATGTGATCTCCTGGAGATGGGACCCCATTCTAAACCCAACATTAATTTATGTTTCATGGACACCTTATACCAGGTGTCCCCAAACTATGGCCCGCGGGCCATATGCGGCCCATCGAAGCCATTTATCCGGCCCCCACGGCACAAAGGCAGAAGGGGGTTGGTTGGATTAAATGGCCCAACGGGTCTCTTCCAACCCTCTTTATTATTATTATTATTATTATTATTATTATTATTATTATTATTAACATTGAGGCTGGGAGGCCATCTGTCAGGGGTGCTTTGCTTGTGCTTTTGGTCCACAAAGGCAGAAGGGGGTTGGGCTAAATGGCCCAAAGGGTGTCTTCCAACCCTCTTTATTATTATTATTATTGTTGTTATTGCTTGGTGGCCAACTATAATCCGGCCCTCCATCGGTTTGAGGGATCGTGAACTGGCACCCAGTTTAAAAGTTTGGGGACCCCTGCCTTATACACATGCCGTGAAGGTCATTTTAAACAAAATATGCCCTTTTAATGTGCACAAAACAAAAGTTTGTGTGCCTTGAACCACCAGAAAGCAAAGGTTTCACTCAGCCAACCATAATAATAATAATAATAATAATAATAATAATAATAATAATAATAATAATAATAATAATATCATCACAAGGGGACCAGGCTCAGACATATACAATAAAATACAACAATATAAAATACATAACAATCACAACAAATTAAAATATCAAACTCTACAACACAGCCATGGGGACAATTTCAGAATTTGGAGTAGTCCAGATTTCCGAAGCAGGATAAGGGATACTCAACCTATATGACCATTTTGTTGATTTAGTGTTTCTATAATATGCATTTTATGGCATACATTATGTATAATTAAGTAATTTATTATTGTTATATTCTTCTTTTGCCGGGGACCTTTTTCAGAGTGTTATAATATGTTATAAACTTTATTTAACCGATTTTTAGATGTACATTATGAGGGTTTTTTTGCCCCAGAAACCAGTTGCTCTCCTCTAACAAAGACAGGACAGGGCTGCTTTCTTTCTGTTATGTTGTGCGGCGCATGTGGTAGCTTTTCTGGTCATTCCTATTTGATGCATCTGAAGAAAAAAAAGCACTTAAGACTTTTAAAAAGGAATGCACACAGCGGTGTAGTTCAGGGAAATACAGGACAGGTTATTTTAAAGGTTTCTCAATGATAATTTATGTAAAATGATCAGATCTCTTTCGACAGGCTAGAATCTATGATTCAATGAATCCTGTTTAATTGTGTTTTAGCTTGTGATATCAGACTTCAGCGGTTTTCTAGGCAGAATAAGAAAGAATAAGATAGACTTGCTTCTGCTATTAGAATATTATCCCCTTCATATGCAATGGAGACTGACTTAACCTGTGGATGCAGAATTCTGTCATCGTCTTGTGCATTTTGAGCCTCGGAAAGTTCTGTATATCTGTGTTTGTCTCAGCTTCCTTTGTCAACACAAAGCTGCTTGAATGGTCCCGTCTTTTGGTTTAAAACAAAAAGCTGTGCCCTGTATTTTTGAATTTGTTGTTTCGCAAAGGAGATGATAATAGGGCATGTGCTGGAAGCAGAGTCATTTATGCTGAATAGGAGCTGGCTAATGGACCATTAGTTTTCTCTAGTGATTTGGGAAGTGTGCTAATTTACCATCAAATTGCAAGGTTGGAGTGGCCAAGGAAAGCTTTTTTTAAAAAAGGGGGGAGGCGATGAATTTGCAGCATGCGCCTTGCAAAAGTAAATTAACATACAGCCTCTGAATAACTGGTAATGCATTCTTCGTAGATGTGGTGAATAATTTAAAAAGTTAGGAAATATTCTAGTAGTCTCGTTAGGGTCTAAACTGGTTTTTTGATTTTTAATCGTGTCAGAAGCAACTTGAGAAGATACTGCAAGTCGCTTCTGGTGTGAGAGAATTGGCCGCCTACAGAGACGTTGCCCAGGGGACGCCCGGATGCGTTACCATTCTGCTGGGAGGCTTCTCATGTCCCTGTAAGCTAGAGCTGACAGGTGGGAGCTCACCCTGTTTTGCAGTATCGAACCACCAACCTTCAGGTCAGCAGTCCAGCCCGCACAAGGGTTTAACCCATTGCGCCCGGATGTTTTACCATCCTGCTGGGAGGCTTCTCATGTCCCTGTAAGCTAGAGCTGACAGGTGGGAGCTCACCCTGTTTTGCAGTATTGAACCGCCAACCTTCAGGTCAGCAGTCCAGCCCGCACAAGGGTTTAACCCATTGCGCCACCGCGGCTCCTGTGTCTAAACTGACGAGATCAAATGGCATTGGACATCTTTATTTTCCGTTTTCAGAAGTAACACAAAACTTTGGTTTAGTTTGAAGGCATGCAGTCTGTTTTTTAAATCTTCTGGGAAGTACAGAAACGCAAAAGTTTTCCAACCGGCTTATTTGTTGGTCTGAGTCACCCAAAATTGGAATCCAGGATTTAGGAATCGTCATCCTGTTAAAAGGGTTTATCTACAGCACTTCCATTGCAAGGTTGCTGTTGTCACTGGGTTGTTTGGTGTCGCACTATTGTTGATTGATCAGTTTGTGTTACATTTAAGATCGGATCGTGAAAAATACGCCTGATTCAATTCTGTATCGGTATGTCTTTTTAAAACACATCAAAGCCCTCCTTTTGTAAAAACATTGCCATCTTCTCCCTGTACACAAAATCAGCATTAAATGTGCTGAAAGTGTTCCAAGTGCCTTGGGTGTCAAGCCAGCTTTCCAAAGCCATTGAAATGTGTATATATATAGATGGGAATGGTCCCTGCCATTTCACAGACCAGAGTCGGTGGTAGCAAGCCAGAAATGTACCACTTACGGGAGGGAGTAAACAAGGAAAGGGGTTCTTGTCACAGCCGATTAATCTGACATGCCGTGTTTTGCAGATCCTTGCAGCGAGCCGAGAGCGTGCGCAGAACCATTTGAGAACAATGGGAGAAGGGGAAAGTTTAACGAAATCCACCCTCTAATAGTGGTGTTGATGGAAGGAGAGGGAGGCATGATGAGAACGCATTTAATAATGATTAGTGCCTGTTTTTAAAAGGAGGTAGGCTGACAAGGAGAGCCACAATGCTCTCTTTCTTCTGGAGTGATCCTGAGATACTTTTGAAAATGGATTTCTCCATGCAGACTGTTCTTGCGTTGTCATTTCCAAGGAACAACGCAAACCAACAAGAAAAGCACACCTCTTGGTGTGACTGCGTCTCCTGGTGTCTTGATACTGTAGTGGTGCTGATCGGATGTGTGTTTTTGTCAATTTGGCTGTCGAGTGGCATTGGCCACCACAATGGCTTTGATAGTTGACTTTGAGTGCAGCTCAGAAGTGGGATGACACATTGCCGTGTTTGGATTGCAAGAAAGTACAGTAGAGTCTCACTTATCCAACACTTGCTTATCCAACGTTCTGGATAAGTGAGTCAATGTTTTCAATATATCGTGATATTTTGGTGCTAAATTCGTAAATACAGTAATTACTACATAGCATTACCGTGTATTGAACTACTTTTTCTGTCCAATTTGTTGTTAAACATGATGTTTAATAGGCTTTTCCTTAATCCCTCCTTATTATCCAAGATATTCGCTTAGCCAAGCTTCTGCCGGCCTGTTTAGCTTGGATAAGTGAGACTCTACTGTATCTGGAAAGTCCAGGGTGAGTGAAGAACTCATGTCAGTTGGAGGCCAGTGTGAATGTTGTAGTTAATCACCTTAATTAGCATTGAATAGCTTCATCTCCTGGCTTCTTCCTGCCTGGGGGCATCCTTTGTTCAGAGTCGTTAGCTGCCCCTGATTGATTCATGTCTTCAAAGTGTTGCTACTTATTTACTGTTCTGGTTTTTGAGTTTTTTTAAGACTGGCAAGACAGATTTTGTTCATTTTCATGGTTTCCTCCTTTCTGTTGAAGTTGTCCACATGCTTGTGGATTTCAATGGCTTCTCTGTGTAGTCTGAGGCTGGATGATCTTCTGTTGGGAGGACTTTGATGGTGTGGGGTTTGGACTGGATGGCCCTTGGGATCTCTTCCAACTCTACCGACTGTCAGCTTGACATCACTCAGAGGGTTTTGGTAAAGATAAGATGGGGAGGAACAGAGCCCTTTACTGCACTTGGAGCTCCTTGAAGGAAAGATGTAACCTATAGACAACAATTGAGGACTAGTAACATCTTTGATGTGTATGTGAGAGAAGGAGGGAGCACATTATCAGTGGCCAGTCAGTGGGCCACTCGGTCGAACTGGAGACGATCCAGTTAGCAACGGTTCATAAGGCGAGCATCTTTCCGTTACAACATCTCTTTCTCCCCCAGCATTTGGTATCTTATGTAACTACACCAAGTACAGTCGGTGACATTCCTCTTTTGTAATCTCTCCTACTATTTTGCAAAAAGTTGACAGTATTAATGACTTTGTGAGTGCTTAACGGTGGGAACGTTCCTTCCTTTGCGTCTGTTAGCGATTCAACCTTGAAAAGGAGCCCAAGTGGCAATTATATTCTGAAGCAAGCATAGTCTTGAATGCGTGTGCGCCATTCTCACTGTAATCCTATTTATTTTGGAAGACAGTCTGGAAGGACTGAAATAAGCTGGATTTATAATATATACATACACACATATATATAATAAGCCCTTTAGCCAGTATTTTTAGAGAACCCCCTCCCCAATATTTGCGATTTGTGCATGCACTGTAACCTTGCTGTTGACCATAATTATGTTTATGTTTATGCAGATCTTTTGCTTGTTTGTTTTCTAACAGTGCTTGTATACATTCTGCAATACTTGCTATTTATATTGCATGAGGTTTATTGGATGCATGTGAGAGAGACAGACAGACAGAGGATTTTCTCCCCAGTGTTCGCAGACCGATTTGCATACTGCGAGGAAGGAAATGTAGGGGAAATGATTGATGATGGGATGTCATGTTTTGGAATGTAAATAAATAAGTCACGACTTCATTTGCACCTTGCCTGTCCTTTGCTCATTAAAGTCTGAAACATGAGGCCCAATTAGAAAGCCAGCGACTGTGGCTCACAGAAGCATGGGCACCGGAGAGCATTTTTCCGAGGGCGTGGGGAGCCGTTCTTCCCTGCCAAACTGTCAAAACATGTCTTTAAAATCTGGAGAAGGGGCTGTTTATGCCGTCGGCTTTCAGATGGCTCCGCCGCCTTATCAGCGGCACCTGCATTGTTTTCCCACTACCACGATGCGGGAAAGCTACGGGACAAAATAGACTGCGTTCCAATCCAGTTGTTTTGCAGTTTGTGTTGCAAGCTGTCCGCAAATTGCAAGTTTTCCGTTGTGTTGGCCTGTTGCTGCTTGTTTGAACCAGAAAGGCACGAAGTATCGTATGTTTAATTTGGGACAATACACGATAAATTAAAAATAAATGAATGACATATATATATAAATATTGTATTTGCCTAAAGTTTTGATATTAACAGGCCGCCATGCCTTTTCTTTTCGGCTGGAAATTTATATCAAGTGAGTGCTGGAAATCCCAGCTCTTCTCAGGTATAGCTGCATGGGTCATGCTCATGGATGATGGGATCTGTGATCCCACCCTTTGGGCAAGAGACTCTCCCTCTATGTATTTCCCTTCTTACAATCACTAGAACTGTTCTATGCTTTTAAGCACTGTTTTAATTCAACTGCGTTTGATGCGTTCTCTGTCTGCAGGAATTATTTTGAGTATTTTTAAATTTCTTTGCATTGATTTTCCTTGCAGATTTTGATTGCGACAAGATCTGCACAGAAGAGTAGTGCTTCTTCACATAAAGAGGATTGCCTGCTCCCTTTCTGTGTCCAAAATTTGGCAAATGAATCTGAAATCGGACAATTTAAAACGGCCGCGGATAGTGAGACTCGGGCCGCGGATATCGAAACCCGAAGCGCAATAACCGAGTCCAGTTAAGCGGATACCGGGACCGGCAGTGGGACGCCAACACCCCGCTTATGCCCTAAATCTGGCAACTAAAGCAAATTGGCAAATGAATCTGAAGTTGAGCAATTTAAAAACGGCTGCGGATAGTGAGACTCGGGTCGCAGATATCAAAACTCGAAGTGTGATACGGAGTCCAGTTATGCGGATACCGGGACCGGCAGCAGGACACCAACACCCCGCTTCTGCCCAAAATCTGGCAGCTAAAGCAAATTGGCAAATGAATCTGAAGTTGAGCAATTTAAAAACAGCCGCGGATAGTGAGACTCAGGCCGCGGATATCGAAACCCGAAGCACGATACGGAGTCCAGTTAAGCGGATACCGGGACCGGCAGCAGGACGCCAACACCCCGCTTATGCCCTAAATCTGGCAGCTAAAGCAAATTGGCAAATGAATCTGAAGTTGAGCAATTTAAACGGCCGCGGATAGTGAGACTCGGGCCGTGGATATCGAAACTCAAAGCACGATACGGATTCCGGTTAAGAGGATACCAGGACCGGCAGCGGGACGCCAACACCCCGTTTCTGCCTAAAGCAAAGGCTTCCCTCTGGCTAATGGAAGAGCTGGCCTGTCAGATGTTCAGAGCTTTAAAAAAACAGTCAAGACAATACACGTTCATTAAAAATGACCCAGAGGAATGTGCAAAGCTATGGATGGCCAGTTCGGGACAAGAGTCGTGAGAAGCGCAAGCTAGAGCCTTGCCGCAGGAAGGAGGAAAACGAGAGGCAATTACAAATGACTTGAATGTTTGCTGAACTCCTAGAAGCCGGTTGCACAAAGGGAGAGATCACGGACAGCAAAGCACACAACGGCCTTGGTGGCTTTCAAGATCTCCGGTAATGGAGAATGACGCCACCTAAATGGATTTTTGAAAATATGCGATGGAAATGGAACTCTTACGTGTCTTGTGCTCTTTTGTTTTTCATGTCAGCTTATTGTATTTTGTTTCTGTACTTGTCGGGAGAGAAAAAGAAAACAGGCCATGCTTCTGGACCAAAGCGATGTACAGTCATCTTAAAGTCATGGCATTTCATCTCACCTTGTTGCGTAACTCAATAAGTGCCATGCGTGATGTGTGACGGACAACCGAGCTGTCAACGCACACCGTGCAGCATTGTTGAATGCACTCTGCATGAGTAACCAATGGCTCTGCATCTTGTTCAGTGCCTTCCAAGTCGCCCAGTCTTTTGTGTGTCCAGGAGGGAGTTTCTCATGCAGAATCGGCCACTGATTGAGATTCCGGGTTTTAAGCTGCCACTTTTGGACTCTTGCTTCCTGCGGGTATCTCTAGATCTTAGGAAACTGTGTCTTGATTTAAGGTGTTGGCTTAAATCCGAACAGAGGATGAGCTGGAGATATCACTGCCTTGGTCCTTTCATTGCAAGCTGATATTTGGGCGGTGATGGCATGATCGTCAGCATAGATGAAATTCTCTGTCCCTTCTGGCAATGGCTGATCATTTGTGTAAATATTGAACATTGATAGAGCAAGCACGCTCCCCTGAGGCAGGCCGTTCTGCTTCTCTGACCCATAATCCACATTATATTCTCTGAACTGGATTATATGAGTCCACACTGCCGTATAATCCAGTTCAAAGCCGATCATCTGGATTTGATATGGCAGTGTAGATCCAGCCCTAGTCTTCTCCAGGTGAAACATTCCCAGGGCCTTTCTACACTGCAAAATAATCTGGAACATCAAGACAGATAATCCACATTATCTACTTTGAACTGGATTATCTGAGGCCTCTTCCACACTGGACGATACGGCAGCGTGGACTCAGATAATCCAGCTCAACGCCGATATTGTGGATTATCTGCCTTGATATTGTGAGTTCTGTGTCTGTGTGGAAGGGCCCGATATCTACACTGTGATATAATCCAGTTCAAAGCAGATAATCTGGATTTTATTCAGGTTTTTTTTCGTGTCAGGAGTGACTTGAGAAACTGGTGTGAGAGAATTGGCCGTCTGCAAGGACGTTGCCCAGGGGACGGATGTTTTAATGTTTTTACCATCCTTCTCTCGTGTCCCTGCATGGAGCTGGAGCCGACAAAGGGAGCTCATCTGCGCTCTCCCTGGGTTGGATTTGAACCTAGAAGGGGCCCTAAACAATTATATAAAGAGGACTCCGGTCCATCAAAAGGAAGGGCCATGTTAAATATTAAAGAAAATTGAGGCCTTCCATGTCAAACGTTGGATGGCCATCTGTTGGGGGTGCTTTGATTGTGTCTTGATGGCGGAAGGGGGTTGGAATCGGTGGTCTCTTGGGATCTTTTCCAATGCTAGGATGTTAAGGATGTCCTGTAAGTAATGCTTCCCTTTTGTGTTTCAGCACCCTTGGCCTGGTCAAAACTATTGAAAATGAATTGTGAGGCTTGGGTTGGTTGCGAGGCTTGGGTTGGTTGTGAGGCTTGGGTTGCATGCAAGGCCCACCGGGAGCCATGCCGAAGCCCACGGCACATGCCTTCCCAATGTGCCGACTTGCAGCCTCCGCCATCTGGTCCTCCCCCTCTCGGTGAAAGCGCCGCTGCTTATGTAACGGGAACGATGAAACATATTTTTGTACCAAGTAACATTGTCATCTGTGATCCCCCCTCTCCCTGTTTCTTTTTTTCCAAACTTCATGTTCCTGACTACATTTTTTTCCCCATTTAAAAAAGGAAAACATTGGCAAGAAAACCTGTTTCATGCTGCTCGCTCGTTGGAAACGGTTGCTCTATAATTCAAACAGGTGCTCGATAATTCAGTGTCTCGGTGATTTTTTAACTTCTCCATGGCTGCCTTTTGAGCGGATAGGAAATCCTGAGAGTTGTAGTTTGACAAGCTGCACTCATTCCACAGAGTTGCATCCCCGTAGATCCAGACCAACAGGCCGCTTGGAACCGGTTCAATCTGAGAACAAAGCAGTACCTATTGATCTACTCACATTTTGCATGTTTTTGAACTAGGTTGCCAGAAGCTGGGGCTAACAGCAGGAGCTCACCCCTCTCCCCGGATTTGAAACAGCAAGTTCAGCAGCTCAGCAGTTTAACCTGCGCCACCGGGGGGCTTGAACTGGACTATATGGCAGTGTAAACACAGATACTAATCCAGTTCAAAACAGATCATATGGATTGTCTGTCTTGATATTCTAAATTATATGGCAGTGTAGAAGGAGCCAAAAGTAATAATAATTATAATAATAATATATAATAATTATAATATAATAACTATAATACAGTAATAGTAATTATTATTACTATAATAATTATAATATAATAACTATAATAATAATAGTAATTATTACTATAATAATATATTATAATTATAATATAATAACTATAATAATAGTAATTATTATTACTATAATAATTACTATAATAATAATTAATATTAATAATAATATTAATAATGTTTTATGCAGACCACTTCTCATTGGTCTGTTTCTACACTGCCATATAATCCATATTATGAAAGTTCATAATTCACATGATCTGCTCTAAACTGGATTATATAGCAGTGTGGACTCTTACCAGTTCAACGCAGATCTTGTGGGGTTTTCTGCCTTGATATTCTGGGTTGTATGGCTGTGGAAGGGCCTTAGGTTATCTGAGTCCACATTGCCATATATCCCAGTTTAAAGCAGATATAGTGGGATTTCCTACTTTGATATTATTCTGGGTTATATGGCTGTGTGGACAGGGCCTTGTGTCCACACTGCTATATATCCACACAGCCATATATCAAGGCAGGAAATCCCACAATATCTGCTTTGAACTGGATTATTTGAGTCCACACTGCCATATATTCCAGTTCAAAGAAAAAATGTGGAAAGTTATTCAGATATGAAAGGAGCCTGGGATGCCCCGCCCCTCGCTAAAGTCGAGGCTAACTCCGCCTCTTCGATGTACGCCACGCCCCCTTTCTCTCAACTCCGGCATGTCCCCGCCCCTTTGGTTTGGCGCGCGCCAAGACGGAGAGGCGGGGCTCCGGAAAAGCTCCGCCCCCTTTCCCCCTCAGCTGCCGCTTCCCTCAGAGCGGCAAGCGGAGGGCGAGGAAGGCGGACGTGCTTGTTTTTGTCTCGCGCCTTTTCTCTTTTTTTACCTCAGAGCGGCGTCGAGTTGTGTCTTCCTTCGCCTTCCTCCTCTTCCTCCTCGCTGTTTCTTCCAACATGGCGGCGGTTTCGGGGGCAGCCGGGGGCAGCGGGGCCAACCCCGCCGGGGGCCCCGAGATGGTCCGCGGGCAGGCCTTCGACGTGGGACCCCGCTACACCAACCTCTCCTACATCGGCGAAGGGGCCTACGGCATGGTCTGGTAAGCAGCCCACGCTTTGGGGCCAAAGAGGGTGAACTACAACTCCCAGCATGCAGTGGGACACCTCTTAGCTCCCTGCTGTATGGAGTCCTGGGAGTTTCCTAACCTTCCCTTCTTACCAATCCCAAACTACATCTCCCAGGATTCAATGGGATCTTAGCAGTTATGGCTCTACTATGGAATCCTGGGAGTTGTGAGGAGGTTGATGTTTGTATATATCCCGCTTTATTCTCACCATAAGGAGACGCACAGTAAAAGCATTCAGCATTCAGCTTTACATTATTATTATTAATATTATTATTTAAAAGCATTCAGCGTTGCAGTACAATTTAAAATATTATTATTATTATTTAAAAGCATTCAGCTTTACAATACAATTTAAATTATTATTTAAAAGCATTCAGCTTTACAATACAATTTAAATTATTATTTAAAAGCATTCAGCTTTACAATACAATTTAAATTATTATTTGAAAGCATTCAGCTTTACAATACAATTTAAAATATTATTTAAAAGGTTTAGCGTTACAATACGAATTATTATTACTGTATTATTACTATTATTTGAAAGCATTCAGCATTGCAATACAATTTAAAATGTTATTTGAAAGCATTCAGCATTACAATACAATTTAAAATATTTAAAAGCATTCAGTGCTGCAATATAATTTAAAATGTTATTATTTGAAAGCATTCAGCATTACAATACAATTTAAAATATTATTTAAAAGCATTCAGTGTTACAATACAATTTAAAATGTTATTTGAAAGCATTCACTATTGCAATACAATTTAAATTGTTATTAAAAGCATTCAGTGTTACAATGCAATTTAAAATATTATTATTATTTGAAAGCATTCAGCGTTACAATACAATTTAAATTATTATTCATGCTGTGAGTTTTCCGGGCTCTCTGGTCATGTTCTGGCAGCATTCTCTCCTGTCGTTACGTCCACATCTATCGCAGGCATCTTCAGAGGTTGCAAGGTCTGTTGGAAACTAGGCAAGTGGGGTTTATATACCTGTGGAATGATGTTCAGGGTGGGAGAAAGAACTTGTCTGTTTGAAGAAAGTGTGAATGTTGCTATTGTCCAGCTTGATTAGCATTGAATAGCCTTGCAGCTTCAATGCCTGGCTGCTTCCTGCCTGGGCGAATCTATTGTTGGGTGGTGTTAGCTGGCTCTGATTATTTCTTGTGTTGTTCTTCTCCCAATAAAGTATTCCCCCAGTTATTATTCCACAGGTATATACACCCTTCTTGCTAAGTTTCCAACAGACCTCACAACCTCTGAGGATGCCTGCCATAGATGTGGGCGAAATGTCAGGAGAGAATGCTTCTGGAACATGGCCAGACAGCCCGGAAAACTCACAGCAACCCGGTGATTCTGGCCATGAAAACCTTCGACAACACATTACAATACAATTGAAAATATTATTATGTTTATTTATATCCTGCTTTTTCTCTCCATACAGAGACTCAAATAGACAAATACTAAAACAGTATTAAACATCATTAGTATTTAAAAACCACAATTCAGATTAAAGTTGCAGCTTGGTGAAGCCCTTGCCCTCTTTTTTGGCCCTCAAGGCAGAAAGGGCCTTGTCAAACTACAATTCGCAAGACTCCGTGGCAATTCAAGTGGGGCCAAGCGGCCAAAACATACTTTGAATACGTTCGATGGATTTTTAAAAGTGCTGTTTGTTTCATTCTGCTTTCATGTTTGTATATGTGTATATTTTATATTGTATATGAATGCTTTTTACGTCATGCCGCTTTGAGTCCCCTTTGGGGAGATAAAAGTGGGGTATAAATAAATATAATAATAATAACTTGTTCCCCAGTATCGCTGTCCATTTGAACAGCCCAGGCAGTGGGTTCTTGGGAGTTATAGTTTCTCAAGGTCTTCGCCTTTTCTGCCCAAGAGTGTAAACTGCAACTCCCTTGAGCCAGGCAGTCCAAGTGCCAAACTGCATGTATAGATGCCGCCTGTGTCTTAAGCGGGGCAATAGAGGGGCACCCCTTTATTTGGAGGCTGGAGATGCTAGCATCTGGAATCCGGTGCCTTTTTATTTTTGGATGAATCCTCCTTTGCCCTGTGGGGCTTTATCTGTGGTTAAAGGGGCAAAAGCACCACACTTGGCTGGTTTGAAAGCCAACCTTCTTGACCTTCCTGCGCAAAGTGTTCTTGTCAGCATGGCTCTGCTCCCAAAACATACCCAGCGGACCCTTAGGATGGTTTCCAGCACTCAGATCCAACAGATGCTCAGCTCCCAGTATGTATATAATAGTGTAGTGAAACAGGGTCTCTTATATAAAATGCAAACATCAAGCTATGCTTTGGGGACTTTTCAAAAATATTTTCATTGATGGTTGAACCTGTGGATAGGGAACACCGCAGCGGTCACTTTCATCCTATTTGATCGTTTTCATGATGCATTTCTTGCATGACCGACAGTGCTCATTAATAACCACAGTGTCTCAAATCCCATTTAAGCAAAAGCACTTGCTCTCAGCTTTGTTGTATAGATTCCAAGATTGGTGAGCTGTGTTGTTTGTTGTCAAAACAGTCTGTGCTAGAAGTGGCTGAGTTTCCCTTCAAAGGTAAATGTGTGTTTGCAGTGTAGATTTTAAATCCTTTCCTATGACTGTTTTGCCGTGTGCCTTCCAGTCGCTTCTGACCCATGGCAACCCCAAGGCGAACCTCTCTTAAGGTCACCTAGTAGATTTCCATGGCTGAGCAGAGATTCGAACCCGGGTCTCCAGAACCATGGTCCAATTTTCAAACCACTACAATGAACTCTATACTTTAAAATAAATCCCACCGAGTTCCCTATGGCAGGATATGCATAACCTTAACATGCACCTTAATTATAGTCCCTTTTATATGACGTTTGAAAAGCATTAATAGTTCAGTTTTATAGGAGTCCCCGGTGGTTCAGTGTGTTAAAGCCCTGAGCTGCTGAACTTGTGTACCAAAAGGTTGCAGGTTTGAATCTGGGGAGTGGAATGAGCACCCACTGTTATCCTCAGCTTCTGCCAACCTAGCAGTTTGAAAACATGCAAATGTGAGTAGATCAATAGGTCTGGTGGGAAGGTAACGGCGCTCCTTGCAGTCATGCCAACCACATGACCTTGAAGGGGTCTACGGACAATGCTGGCTCTTCGGCTTGGAAATGAAGATAAGCACCACCGGACTTAATGTCAGGGGAAAACTTTTACCTAACCTTACTATAGATGCTTTACCATTATTATTATTATTATTATTATTATTATTAAAGCAGCTTTTAAAATCTTATAAACCCAGTATAATCATTGATGAGGAATGAATGTCAAGAGTTGCACTCCAACATCTGGCAACTCAAATGCACTCCAGTCTTATTTAAAGTGTCCTCTCTAAAGGTTTTTAAGCAGAATGGATGGCCATCTATTGGGAGGGCTTTGGGTGTTCCTGCATGGCAGAAGGGTGTTGGACTGGATGGCCCTTGAGATCTCTTCCAGTTCTTTGCTTATATGACATAAATATGTTTCTTCAAAAGTTAGTACCATTGAGTTCAGTGGGATGTACTCCCAGGTAAGTATGTAAGATTGCTGTCTTGAGGGCAGGATTTGTGTCCTTTCACCAAACTATTGTGTGCTTTCAGACGGAGGCGGCGTTTCTTATATGCCGTGCCCTTAATATCAACAGCTCCCTTATCTTCGGCTAAAGGCATGCTAGTTCAAAACCAGTATAAACACACAATCCCAGAAGTTGCATAACTGTTCTGCAGATTGTGCGCGTAAAACCAAGTGACTCTGTGTGCTTTGGCTTCAGTTAACACACTTTATGTTGAGTATTGTGCCTGTGGTACAGTATGAGTATTTTCTGGGGTAAAGGAAAGCTAGAAGTGTAGTGGAGAACCCCTGAGCCCCTATTACATAAAGATGTGAGCTAGTTTCTCACCCCAATTCCCTGTACAGTATTTCCTCAAAAAGAACATAATCTGTCTTTTCACTGTTTTCTGATTCTCGCCATTTCCCTTGTAGTTATTTGCTGCAAAAGTGAGTGGAGATAGGACGTCCTCAGCTGGCTTTTGAAGAATGTTAGTCAATAGTAACTATTTCCTGACTTGAGCAGTATCCTAGATGCATGGAAAGGGAAGTAAGATTTTTTCAAAACCTGATACCATCAAGTCTTGCGCACACTGCATGTTTATTTAGTACGTTATGAGCTTTGCAGCAGATAAAGAAAACTGTGATACAGAGTTATATATTTACTTGAGGGTTACAGCAGTGTGCAAAAGAATGGTTTCTGAGCTATCATTCTCTCTGATTAATACTTGCACGCCATCACTGACATTTTACAGTCTTGCAGTTTCAATGCATTATCAAAAGTACTGTACAGTTAATTCACACATACCGACGTTTGGGTTAGGTGAATTTGCCCCAAACAGTAGAATATATTATGTTTATTAATTGTTATGGTGTGATGGAAGGAACTAAAGTAAGATTGGAATAAGAAAGGATAAGAAGTAGTGATTCTCATACAGACGAACATGGCAGCTAATTACAGATACAATTCTGCTTATGTGCAATTATAAGTATGATTAATCGCTAATCTTTTTATTTGCTGGTTTCAATACCACTTCTAACATCTAGTTGTATGCTAAAGCCATAGAAGTACGGTAAAAGCATACCTTTTTCAGTGCCATAGACCTCAGTGCTATTTAAATAGCCAGGAGTTTCCACTGGAGCATGTAATAGGGTAGAGTTGGTGCCCATGTTTGTCCATATGCACCATATATGTTCCATAAAGCACCTGCTGTTTTGCAGGGTGTATTAACAATAATAATAATAATAAAACTTTATTTATATACCGCCCTATCTCCCGGATGGGACTCAGGGCGGTTTCCAATCATAAAAACAACACAAACATTACATAGCAACATAATAACACATTATTAAGCAAAGTAAAATAATACAATTATAGCAATAAATAACACTTACATGACCTGATCAAGGGGACAGGAACCATAAACCCAATATATTAAAATGTATCATTTTAGGCTAGAGAAATCTTGTGCAATATTGAGTATTGGGAAAGCTGGCATGCATTTTTTTAATCATCCGGCTTTTGTGCATAGCCCTCAGCCCAAGGTTAGCATTATTCTTTTTCAATCCAGTGCCTGCCTTCTAGCCCTGTGACACTTTTCAGGCACTTGGTGCCTACTGTTGATTTGGACGAAGAAGCAAAGGTGTGCTCATTGACACTTTGGTGACACTTTCCTTTTTAAAGAAAAGGAACTTTCAGCCTTTATTAGTAGGCCAGTCTGCGTTCCAAGGTTGTGAACCACCGTGTTGTCAACGGGGTGAGATGTAAGCTTTAAGAAGCAGAAAATGCCAAAAGATTCGGTGCAAAAATGTGTGGATTGACTCAGAATTCCTCTTAATAAACTCGCAGACCAACTGCTTCCTACTTCTGCTTCCTCTTCTGCACTTCTATCTCCAGCCCTTCTCACAGTTGAAATCTTGATACCATATTCTCTGAGAACGGCTGCCTTTGAACCCTTTGCGGTGGTTTTTATTATCCTATAATCCTTTGTAATACTGCTAGTCATTCCCGTCTGCAGTCTATCGATGCTGTGATATTCGTGACTATATTGGCTCCCCTGTTGCTTGGACACACCTCTTTTGACTCTATCTCAGGAGGAAGCTGCATTATTCTAACTGTTGGTCCTTCTAGCTCCATATTATCTAGAATCCATCTTTATCTCATCACTGTCCTCATTTTAGTTATAGTTCTCACATTAATCTCCCCTTTCATGTCCATCCTCTATAATTTGAGCACTTTGGTTATGCTTGGGCTGCATATCTGTGTCACTGGTGCTCAGTATTGGGTTGACTTTGCCCATTTTAAAGTGATGTCCTTTTTTATTCCATCTACTATCCATAGACCACTCTATGTTTCCAAAGTACCATAACACTTAAAACAAGACGGGGGTTGATTTGGCCTTCCGCTAAATCTGAGAGACTGCCTTGTCCATGATCACTGAGTTTCTATGACCAAAAGGGAGATTCAGACCTTTGTCTCCTGGCGTCCTAGTCCAGCGTTCAAACCGCTACACCACACTGACTCTTTTTCTTTTCCTTTTCCCTGTTTTGAAACCACATTCTGTTCAGGTTTTTCCTTTCATATTATGTAGAGTGGTTGCAGGTTCGAATCCGGGGAGCAGAGTGAGCGCCCACTGTTAGCTCCAGTTTCTGCCAACTTAGCAGTTCGAAAACATGTAAATGTGAGTAGATCAATAGGTACCGCTCCAGCGGGAAGGCTAACGGCACTCTATGCAGTCACGCCAGTGGCCACATGACCTTGGAGGTGTCTACGGACAACGCCAGCTCTTCGGCTTAGAAATGGATATGAGCACCAACCCCCAGAGTCGGACACGACTGGACTTAACGTCAGGGGAAACCTTTATCTTTACCTATGTAGAGTGGTTAGAGTGTTCAACTACAGCTCTAGAGACCAGGGTTTGATCCAGGATTTTCACACTCTCAATCCCAGGAAACCCTGTGATAGCATTTGAAAAAAAAAATTGATTATTGAAAACTTAATTTTGTGTTCAATCTGATTAGTTTAATTTTTGGGTTTGTTTTTTTTGCCGGATAACTCAGCTTCTTGAAAAACCTTGTTTCTGCTTCGTCACGGCAGGACATCCTGCGGCCTAAGTGAAGATGTTGAAGGTGAACACTATTTTAAAATAGCTGTTTTTCTCGCAAACGATTGTGTGCTAACTTTCTGGTTAGAGCAACCATTCTGAGCAGTGTAATTATTAGGCTTCGACCATGGAATGGTGCTTTGTAACTGTTTTCCAAAAGTAGAAGCTTGGCTTTCAGGCTGTAGTCCATTGTCCTACTTTATACTTGCAAGAAAACTTTTAATCGGTCTTGTGAGTATTTGGGCAAGTTTCCAGACGACAGCTTTTCCCATCCGAAGAAAGCCTTGGCAAAGAGTTGGAGCAGGAAGAGGCTAGCTAACTCTTACCTGGTCAAGACAAGATCGATCTAGCCAAACGTACAGGAAAAGTCAGCTTGCCTATGTGCTGTTGTTGCATTTGTGAATTGTCTCGTCTTTATTTCTGTGGCAAAAGTTTCCTGTGATGGTAGTTTCCAGAAGAATAACTAGGTTAGTCTGCTGTAGCAAAATGGTGTCATTTGGCACCTGAAAGGAGAACAAATGTATTGTATCCTTTTATGTGGCTGAGAGCCCACTTCACTAGGACAATGAAAAACCTGATCTACTAAGCTCATGAAAGCAGAGAATTATATTGGTAATGTACCTGAGCTTCTTTTTGGTTGGACCTAAAACTAATAATACCTTTTGCGAATTAAATGCAAATATTTCTGTCCCTCCTTATAGCAGCCCTTCCAATATTACAGAAGGATCTGTAAGACCGTATTGAATTGGTTAGGATATGAGGATTGGGCAGAGGTATTGTGCAATTCTTCTAAGTCTCCGTACAAAGGGTATCTTACAAAGACGAAACTTTACCCTCTACTCATATGACCATATTGAGATTGCTATGATATTGTCATGCATGTCGATCTTGAATGTCTGGATTTGGCTTTGTAGAGGCTGAATTTTCATTTTGAAAAAATTAATATTGACAATTCCTCTTCCAGTTCTGCCTATGACAATGTCAACAAAGTTCGGGTGGCAATAAAGAAGATCAGCCCTTTTGAACACCAGACTTACTGCCAGAGGACTCTGCGAGAAATCAAAATCCTCTTGCGTTTCAAGCATGAAAATATTATTGGCATCAATGACATTATCAGAGCTCCGACAACTGATCAAATGAAAGATGTGTATCCTTCAAAGCTATGTCCTTTTGTTCCCATCATTTTGGTGTTTGTATATTTTGAATTAATTCTTTTTTATAATATTTTTATTAAGAGTTTACATAGCAATAAAGTAAAATAATAAAGTGAACTAAGGGGAAAGATAGGATAAAGAAAAAGCTAAAAGGGGATTTTGATACTAAATATACAAAAAGGTTTACTTTTCTGTTCCAGCTACAGAACGAAGCCTGCTGATACTTATTAGCGAGGCAAAACCCAAATTTTGTAACCGATATAAGTCTTTTTCTTGCAAAGTTACACCTTCATCTCGGTGCCACCGTCATTCATGCTATTGAAAATAATCTCCAGTATTCTAGGATGTTTGCTGTGGATTATGTGCATCTTAGTCCATTAACGTTTTAAGAGTCCTGTATATTTTCTGATTTTTCTGTGAAATGTAGGGAATTTATTTTTCAAGGACTTGGAATTCCCACAGCTCCAGTGTCTGGAGTCAAAAGTTTATTTTTAAAGTACAAGTTGGTGCATTTGCCTTAATTTGATTTACAGATACATTGTGCAAGATCTCATGGAGACAGACCTTTACAAGCTCTTAAAGACCCAGCATCTCAGCAATGATCACATCTGTTATTTCCTTTATCAAATCCTGAGAGGATTGAAATATATCCATTCAGCCAATGTGCTGCACCGTGACCTCAAGCCTTCCAACTTGCTGCTGAACACAACTTGCGATCTTAAGGTTCGTGAATATCTTTCCCATAGAACTATGTACTATGTGTGATTTGTTCTATATTTCCAAAAATTGGTAAAGAACTCTGCACGGGGAAAATAAACTAAATGAATTATGTATATTTAAACAGAGTATGTTGTATTTAAGTATGGGAAACAGAATAGGCAGACAGGTGAGTATTTACTATGAATTTGTTTGGCATAGTATTTGTTAAGTAAGGGTTTGGGCAACAATTAAAACTAAAACTTGTTTTCTCACAGGTCTGAGATTTCACCTTTTTTACATTTTAAGATTTGTTCGCTCTCTTTGTAGGTTTAGATGCTATCTCTTTCCCTAGTGCTGAAAATGGGGCATAAAAATGAACCTGCTTGTTGTCATGGAGCAGCTAGGCTGCAGAATCTGAAGCGTTGATCGCAGATTCACAGTTTGCCTTACAGCTTCTGAATCTGTGAGGACCCTGATTAGCAAGAATAATATGGTTGAAAGGGAGGACATTTTTATAACCACGACTTTGTCTTATTTAACGTTAGGTCTGTGACTTTGGGTTGGCTCGCGTTGCAGATCCCGATCATGACCACACTGGCTTCCTCACCGAGTATGTGGCCACGCGTTGGTATCGAGCTCCTGAGATTATGTTGAATTCAAAGGTGAGCACTAAAAGGGCTCTCGACGTCGTGATTGAAATCTTTGTGCTTTTCATTTGCAGTCGAATGTCATTTTGATTGACTACAGTGCTGTTCTAAACAGTTCCTTGTCGTTTGCATGATTTGGCTTCTCATCTCCCTCCTTACAAATGCCATACCTCGATTCTTAATTTTCCCCGTGCACAAACTGCACCCTTGAATTTAACACATTGACAACGACAAAGATCCTGTTCACATACTACCTATCTATGCCACAAATGAGTGCCACAATTTTATAGCTGATGTGAAACAGGTGCCATGACTTTGAGCTTGGCTATTGTACATTATTTGACTAGTTCCACTCACGGTATCCAGACTGAATAAGGGTGAGACCTCGGGGTGTTTATGCAGCAATTGGTGGCACTTACACAACCTCTGAGAAAGTGCAACTGCTTGCACAACTGTTCTTCCTGCCCCAAACAACTGATGAACCATTAGTTCTTATGTTTACCCTTTCCCAAGCCCCTTATTAGGATAATAGTCCGGGTTATTTACCTTTCCTTCAGTTTACATTCTTCACTATATGCACTTTCTCTGGCCCAGGTAATTTTTTATGAGCCTACTCAGGATTTATTTAACTATGTTTTATTGTAAATGTGATTTTAATATGTTTTATTGACTTGTTCTCACATTGTTATGTTTTTTTACATTGTCTATATTACCAGGGCTTGGCCCAATGTAAGCCTCCCCGGGTCCCTTCGGGGAGATGGAGGGCGGGGTATAAAATTAAGTTATTATTACAGTAGAGTCTCACTTATCCAAGCTAAATGGGCCAGCAGAACCTTGGATAAGCAAATATCTTGGATAATAAGGCGGGATTAAGGAAAAGCCTATTAAACATCAAATTAGGTTATGATTTTACAAATTAAGCACCAAAACATCATGTTATACAACAAATTTGACAGAAAAAGTAGTTCAGTACGCAGGAATGTTATGTTGTAATTACTGTATTTACGAATTTAGCACCAAAATATCACGATATATTGAAAACATTGACTACAAAAATGCTTTGGTTAATCCAGAACCTTGGATAAGCGAGTCTTGGATAAGTAAGACTCTACTGTATTATTATTATTATTATTATTACTATGAACCACTTAAGGGACTTAACACATAATCGGGGCCGCTTGTTAAAGAAAACCTTGCTGTTGTAGGTATACAACTGTATGTAATGTATTTGGCTTCCCTACAGTTTAGCTATGGAAGAAAACAGTCTTTAAAAAATGTTTCATCCTTACATTCTCTTTGTATCTCGATCTCTTGTATCTTAATCCCCCATATGTTTGCTCACATTCAGTCATCAGTGGTGTGAGACTGAAGGAGCTGGCAAGACCAGCAAGAACACACTTTCACGCATGTGCTAAAGGGCTAGAAAGTGAGAAATGCTTTTCATAAATGCATATAGGTTTGCATCATAGTTCTGGGGAGGAAACGGGCAAGGCTATGATCATCGGAGGGATTTGAAACTTTGCAGTTGTGGGATTCACAAAGCCCTCCTCAAAAAGTTCAGCAAACCATGTTTTAATTGTTGTATTCTTTGGCTCGTATATTTCAAATCATTAGCTTAGTGCTCAAATCATAGTGTTGGAAGGGGCCCCATTGGGCCTAGACCATTTACAACTGGGGACTTTTATATTGTGTGTGGTTTGCTTAATTCTACCGTCATTTGCAACAGTGGTGATTATTGGTCCGGGTCCAGGGAAGTGGGGCCTATAAATCTTTTTGCAGAAGTCAACAGCGTGTGTTTAATATGGCAGCAGTTGGATAACCTACTTATTAAACTGTTTATAGAGTCCATAGTACTATTTGCATCGACATTGGAGTAAGCCTCACTGAACCCAGTAGGACTGTCTTCTGAGTAATTGTGCATAAATTGTGTGGTAATGTGTGGTTTGTTTTGCTTCTCTCTTCCTTCAGTAGTGCACAGTGCTTGCCTCATTGTTCAACAGCAGTTATGTAAAGTTGTGAGTCATCTCCAGGGCTAGAGCCCTGAAATGAAGCATTAGCATAACTTTACCAATCTTGAACTATAGAGTACATAACAATATAGTAAGTGTTTCAAAACACTGACACACACACCCCTGATTTCTTCCTGTAGGGCTATACCAAATCTATTGACATTTGGTCAGTAGGCTGTATTTTGGCGGAAATGTTATCCAACAGACCCATCTTTCCAGGGAAACACTATCTCGATCAGCTGAACCACATTCTGGGTAAGGTTTGTATTAAATACATAGTCAAAGATTTGTCAGGTTTGTTCTTTAGCGGACAGGTTTGATAGGAGCAATTGAGTTTCACTGTTTATATTTTTATTTTCAATACATTCTTTTCAGCATTCCTGCTTTGTAAGAAGCAGCATACTCTTTCTGATTTTACAAGACTTATCTGAACATATGCCGCTCAGTCTCCATTGGAAGAAGCAAGCAAGAGCTAACATCATTTTCATAGTTTGATTTAAATGTGCTCTTTTGATAGATTTTAAATGCCTAATAGTCACATGTTCCTAAATCATTTCCAGTAAGTAGCTACAGCTGTTATTAAATTGATTTCTGCAAGAGAGAATTTTGCCATAGCTGAATCTTACGTATTGAACTCAAAAGAGAGAAAATAAATGTGAAACATTTGATCAGCCTTTAGAAAAAAAATACCCCATCTAGGATGTATCTCAAGTAAAGCACTGGGATTTGGAACTGGAAAAGTAATATTAAAATGGTTGGAAAGAAGTCTGATGCGTGCATAAACTTATTTATTTAAGAACTGCTCATTTCAGAATATGATGAGTAGCAATCATGTCATGTTTTAGTGGAGGTGTATTTTGAGAATGAGGTTAAGTAAATATTGTCCAATAAAAGAACCCATTGGACAGATGGCAAGCTCTTTAACCTCAGCAAACTGAGAGCCAACAACGTCTGTTACAGAACTCTAGTATGCTGATGATAACGTAGTCTGTGCTCATTCAGAAGACGACCTACAAGCCACTCTAAACACCTTTGCAAAAGCATTTGAAAAGCTTGGCCTCTCACTGAACATTGATGCAATGCCAAATATATAGCGTAATGGTGTAACGTTAGAAAATGTTGACCATATCCACTGCCTAGGCAGCCACCGCTCCACAAAAGTCAACATCAGTACCAAAATTCAACAGCGTCTGAGCTCTGCGAGTGCAGCATTTTTTTCGAATGAAGCAGAGAGTGAGGATCAGGACATTTGTGGAGATAACAAGATGCTTGTTTATAAAGTTATTGTCCTCCCAACCCTGTTACATGCCTTTGAAACGTGGACCATCTACAAATTGGTCTCTGCAGTCACTTATAAACCACAGCCAAGGCTGTATACTTGGAAGGCAATCATACTCAGCTACGAATGATCGCCTATGATGATGATTTTGAGAATTCTCCTCCTTTCCAAGTGTCTTGAATGGGCAAAGCTCCTTCCTGTTACCATCAGTAATTCTCCAGCATGTTTTAAAATTTTTTCCAACAAGTCTTTCACCAAAATTCTTAGACTCGAGTCGGAGTAATAATTAAAGTAAGCGAAAAGATTCCAGAATAGCATAGATGGTATGATCTTGAGACTGACCTATGTGTTAGTGGTCCTATGTAACTGCAACGTTTTCCCATTTTGCACTAGGGCCCAATACAATTTTGCTCGGTAAGCTGAGACTCCGTGTTCTTGAGGAAAGATAAAGTTATTATTTTAGCAAAAGGACTGTACAAAACCCATAAATAAACCCTGTGATTCACAAGAACAACCAAAATCCAAAGCAGTAACCTAGCTTTGTTGTCTGACAACCTGACAGTTTCTCTTAAACGGCAACTTCCACTGAGACCATCAAGGCTAACGTGGTTTCTTTCTGTCCTTACAGCAGACTTGCTTTGTTTTGGTAATCATGCTTTCCCGTTTTCTCCTAGGAATACTTGGGTCTCCTTCTCAAGAAGACCTAAACTGTATAATCAATTTGAAAGCTAGAAACTATTTGCTTTCTCTACCGTACAAAAACAAAGTGCCGTGGAACAGGCTGTTTCCAAATGCTGACGCCAAAGGTATGTCAAGAGATGAAATGTAAAGAAATACAGTGCTGTTCTACTAGCAATAAGATGAAAGAGTATAGGAGGTTGAGATCCTGTGCATGTGCATGCTGTCTATCCATTAACCCTCATGTCACAGAACAGAGTTTTATAAGATAGCCAGGAGTAGGTGACCTGGAGCCAATGAGATATTACAACTCCTATAAATCCTGACCATTGGCTGTGCTCACTGAATGCTGAGTTTTACTTATAGATGAGGTCCTAGTTCCTCTCAATATACTCTATTTCATCACACAATAGCCACACTTTCATCCCTTTATTTTATTGGAAAAAAGAGTGTGCCATTATTACGCAATGGGAAGAATTGCCCTTGAGTCTCCAATTTCTGATTTTCTTAAACTGCCTTACCTCCGAGACAGAAGGAGAGAGGGATGATCCAGCCTCAAATAAACAGTTCTGTTTCTGTGTGTTGCCGAAAGCTTTCATGGCTGGAATCACTGGATTGCTGTGAGTTTTCCGGGCTGTATGACCATGTTCCAGAAGCATTCTCTCCTGATGTTTCGCCCACATCTATGGTGGGCATCCTCAGGTGTTGTGAGGTCTGTTGGAAGCTGTATGTGGGGTTTATATATCTGTGGAATAATGTCCAGGGTGGGAGAAATAATTCTTGTCTGTTAGAGGCAAGTGTGAATGTTGTAATTAATTAACAACACTCTGAAAACAGGGGAATTCTAGATAGGAAACAATCAGGGCCAGCTAACACCACCCAACAAAGGATTCCCTCAGGCAGGAATCAGCCAGGCTTTGATGCTGCAAGGCTTTTCAATGCTAATCAAGGTGGCCAATTGCAACATTCCCACTTGCCTCCAACAGACAAGAGTTCTTTCTCCCACCCTGGACATCATTCCACAGATATATGAACCCCACTTGCTTCGCTTCCAACAGACCTCACAACACCTAAGAGTGCCCACCATAGATGTGGGCGAAAAATCAGGAAAGCATGCTTCTGGAACATGGTTAGACAGCCCGAAAACTCCCAGCAACCAAGTGATTCCGGCCTTGAAAGCCTTTGACAGTTAGCTGTTTTTCTATAACACTGTTTTTTATAAGTCTGAACTAATGTTAACAACTTCTCTACAGCTCTTGATTTGTTGGATAAGATGTTAACCTTCAACCCTCATAAAAGAATTGAAGTTGAAGAAGCTTTGGCCCATCCATATCTAGAGCAGTATTACGATCCAAGTGATGAGGTATGAGAACTTCTTTTATTATTATCCTGACTGTTTGAAATAACTGAAATTCCTTACATTGAGCTTTCAATAGTAAGCATCCGAAGTGGGCTTACTGTAATAGAGTTGTTTGTAACTTTCTTGAGTTCAAGGAATGTGCTGAGGCTACAAAGAAAGTAAGTCATTTTCATGTTGGTTTCCTCTTTTTCAAGCCTGTAGCAGAAGCACCTTTCAAATTTGACATGGAACTAGACGACCTGCCGAAGGAAAAGCTTAAAGAACTTATTTTTGAGGAAACTGCCAGATTCCAGCCGGGATACAGATGCTAAATTGCTCGTGGGTACATTCAATCTTGCTATCTCTATTGAACAGGGATGGAAAGAGAATAACAGGCATGCAACGTTTGACGTTTCTTTCCGTTAGCGACGTGTGAAGTATTAAATTAGCTAGGATTTGTTCTTTGTTGTAATAACATAAGGCAAGCACTTTTAAAAATGAAATCAGATGTGAAGTAAGGCCAGCCATTCATTTCTTTGGCCTATCTCCATCTTGGCTGATTAAAGCTGCCAGAGGAGGGCTGGCTGGTTGGGTGGTGGAGACTGTAAATCGTTTTGGTTTTTTTTTTTAACCAAGGGCTTTGTTCCAAATGCTGTAAAAATAAAAGAAGCAATTGTAATGCGATTGTTGGAGACACCTTCACTGGGCCCCATCGTGTGCGCCTTCCAGTGCTCTGCTTGTGTTTATTATGGTATTTTAATTATTATTTAATTAATAATTAATTATTAAGGGATGCTTTGCTAGTGATTTTGGTGCACAAAGGCAGAAGGAGGTTGGACTAAATGGCCCAAGGGGTCTCTTCCAACACTTTTGATATTATTATTATTATTCACATTCATATTGAGGCTGGGTGGCCATCTCTCAGGGGTGCTTTGCTTGTGCTTTTGGTGCACAAAGGCAGAAGGGGGTTGGACTAAATGGCCCAAGGGGTCTCTTCCAACCCTTTTGATTATGATTATTATTATTCACATTCATATTGAGGCTGGGTGGCCATCTCTCAGGGGTGCTTTGCTTGTGCTTTTGGTGCACAAAGGCAGAAGGGGGTTGGACTAAATGGCCCAAGGGGTCTCTTCCAACCCTTTTGATTATGATTATTATTATTCACATTCATATTGAGGCTGGGTGGCCATCTCTCAGGGGTGCTTTGCTTGTGCTTTTGGTGCACAAAGGCAGAAGGAGGTTGGACTAAATGGCCTAAGGGGTCTCTTCCAACCCTTTTGATATTATTATTATTATTCACATTCATATTGAGGCTGGGTGGCCATCTCTCAGGGGTGCTTTGCTTGTTCTTTTGGTGCACAAAGGCAGAAGGGGGTTGGACTAAATGGCCCAAGGGGTCTCTTCCAACCCTTTTGATTATGATTATTATTATTCACATTCATATTGAGGCTGGGTGGCCATCTCTCAGGGGTGCTTTGCTTGTGCTTTTGGTGCACAAAGGCAGAAGTGGGTTGGACTAAATGGCCCAAGGGGTCTCTTCCAACCCTTTTGATTATGATTATTATTATTCACATTCATATTGAGGCTGGGTGGCCATCTCTCAGGGGTGCTTTGCTTGTGCTTTTGGTGCACAAAGGCAGAAGGGGGTTGGACTAAATGGCCTAAGGGGTCTCTTCCTACCCTCTTTATTATTTTTATGATGATGATGATGATGGTTATTATTATTATTATTAACATTGAGGCTGTATTTGTTCCCATTTTGTTTATTTATAAGATATGTGTGCATAGGAAATTGTTCATAGTTTGTTTTTTTTAAAAAAAAAAACCTATAGTCTGGCCCTCCAATGGTCTGAGGGACCGTGAACCCTGTTTAAAAAGTTTTGGGGACCCCTGTCTTAGAGCGAGTAGTGGCAGTGCAAGTCCAGTTCGGGATGAATTATTTGGTTGCATTGCAGTCTGGATTCAAGAGTAGTTGTGGGATCAAAACAGCCTTGGTCACCTTAATGGATGGCTTATGCTTGAAATTGGAATGAGGAGTTGGTTGTTAGTATGTTGGTGATCACAATCTCTCTTGTACAACTGATGCTAAGGAGGCTATGGAAGCCCCAAATGACTGTTTGATGCACAAATTGAACCTTAGTCCAGCAAAGATGCACATGCTATTGGTCTTAGGAAAGTTAACCTGATGATGGGAAAGCAATCTGTTCTGGAAGGCATGTGCCTCTGAAAGATCAAGCTCATAATTTAGAAGTGTTCTTGAAAAACCAGGTGGATGCTATGGCTTGGAAGGCCTTTGTCTACTTTTAGTGTAGTGTTTTCAGTGGTTTTATCAATTGGGCATCATCTCAGGGCCCCAATAGGTGATCAACAAATGCTTTGGATGAGCAATTAAATAGATAAAGAAATAATCTGCCCAGTGGCTTTGGATAGGTTTCCTAAAATGTGCTATTAGGATCTAGATCTTAATGGAGCATTAGAAGTGCGATCCATCTGCTTTGCAGAAAACCAAAAGCAGCCTGGTCAGTTGTGATCCTTTTCTATGGAGAAGTCAGTGATGTCGTTTTCTGTTTCAAGACCCAGAAACGTCTCTCTCGTGTGGAAAAAAAATGCAAAACCCCATGCTTTTTGCAGATGTTACATAATTTTTCGGAATATTCGGGCAAGAATAGTCTCAGTTTATACTGGCCCGTGTTTAATATGCTTTTAGAGTTTTCATATGTATATTTTAGTATTGTTGGAAGTCCTAATTGTAAATGGTTTACATTGCCCTTTTGATATAGAGTGGGGTAATAATAATAATAATAACAACAACAACACGGTAATAGTTTTTTTTCTTGTCATAATAATACATTTATTTCTTGCCTCTTCTGTGGTTTGAAGCGAGGTACAACATCATTAAAATCAAATACTTTGATAAATAAATCTCATTGTATTAAAAGCTTGTTACTGCAGCCATTCTTAGCTTAGATACAGTAATTTTTCATTATTTTCCTTGTGTTACATCATCACCATGTAACATGTTTATGAACAGGGAAGCTCTTCATTAAATCTAGTCTGGTTTTTCCCCTCTGTTTTTGCTGTTTATAGGATAAAAGGAGATAAAGTGCTGGGGGTGCTCCGTATAGCAGTCCTCTTCCTGGTCCTTTATCTATGGCGGGACACTGTGGCCTGTTTCAGCTTCTCCACTAACTACGTCAAGCCATTCAGAAGGGCCCATTTCTGGCACTCCCGGCTTCTTCGCTTTCAACGGAGTCTTTATTTATGCTTGAAACTACTGCTGATATTCCTGGGTGTCATCTCCATTACTGACCTTTCTGCAGATCTGTCTTTCCATATATGCATCTGCTGCTGACACTGTTTGAACTGCTTCTTTTTCTGCGTTGAAAGGTGTAGTAATTTTGTTTCCGATGTTTACCGAGATGGTGGCTGACCAAGGTGCTTACGCCGGGAGCCATTTATTTCCTCGATTTTGTTTTATTATTATTGGTTTTTTTCTAAAAAAAAAGGAAAAGCTACAGTTTAGGGCACTTTACGTCAGTGGCATGCTCTCCCCTCTTTTGCACTTCTTGGCGCATGCCCAGTGCAAGCCGAGAGATGGACAGCATAAGCCTTGCTTATGTACTTCCTTTATGCTTATGAACAAGTGGGAAATATTTCTTAGGGCCTCTAGAAATCCTTTGCTAATAAAATCATGAGAAACAAAAGAGGTACTTGTGCAATTTTAAATCTTAAGGGTACTCCAAATCCGACCATTATATTGGCAAAATACAGGGCGCAGTCCGAAGCATCTAGGGCTCAATTCCACTCAATTCTGTAGATTTACTTTATCTGAATCTGATGGAATGGCAACATAGTAATTTAGGACAGAATCTCCAATTTGATAATTTTACATTTTGTAAAAACACCTCTGTATGGTGTGCATTCATTCACAGAAGTAACACGTGGATTTTGTAAACTATTGTTTCTTTTGGCTGGATATCAGTGAAATGCCTGTAGTATCTTCATAACCTTTGCATTTTATATGCCGAGGGCTCTGACAAAGGAAAATCGGGACTGATCTTTGTTCCCATCGCATGCTAGCCTCTCAAGGTGGTTTCTTGTGTGCTTTCAGTTCGTCTAAGTCTGGCACAGAACCATTGGGGCGAATCAATAGGGCTGACAGTGCCACCAAGTAAAGCTGTCACTAAATCACACATCATTTGAATCTTTGGGGGAAAAAACAACAACCCTGTATCTCTTCAAGTATTTGTTTCTGATATTGTATACAGTGGCGTTGACTAGCTGTTTTGTTCCAGTGCAGTGCCTCCTTGACTTTCCCCACTGCTCCATGGCGAAAAGTTTGCCTTGCTAAAGACTGTGCCCTCGCATGACTGTTAACAGCTTTCTGTGCAAAGATGATTGTCTAAGTGCCACATGCCTACCGTTGACGAACGTTGCCTCTGAACTGTGTTCGAGGAAAGCCTCTCCGACAAGTCAGGTAAATAGCTTTTGTCTGTAACTCGACATATCTCCGCTGTGTTGCAGCGAAGGAGAGATTGTACAAAGATGGCTTACTAACAAAAAAGACTCGATCCAAATTTTAGTCTTTTATCTTTAATAGTCACCATTCAAATAATTTTGTTTGTTGTATGAAACATTAGTTGGGATTCAGGCTGCTGATGGTTGGCTCTAAATTTTATTTCCGACGTAATTTAGAATGTAATTAGCCTAGGCTTTACCCACACATCAGCCTATTCCCAAATAATAATTATATAGAATTGTAACCCCAGGCTCCAACCACCACAGTTGACTTAGACCTGCTTTTAGTGTCCCTAAGCGAATTTTATCACTGAGACGTATTCTCCAACAGATACATCTAGATTTCTTAATTTAATGATTAGGATTAGGCTGCCACATACAGATGCTTACCGGTTACAAAAGTCTACCTTTTCCTTGATCAAATCTTGAAGTATATTGAGGCATTGCCTGGGTGTCAGAAGGGCCGGTGCCACCTGCTTTCTCCCTTCTCCAGCTCTGAGAAGGCTTGTCTCACAACGGTAGGCAAGCTCTCTTTGTGGCTCTTTCTTTCTTTCCTCCATTTCTCTCATACACCTTTTCCCTCTGTTCTTCCTTTCTTCCCTTGCTTTCCGTCATACATCTTTGGGTCATTCCATGCCAAGTGGTCTAAACCTTCCCACCATTGTGTCTTCAATTTTGTTCAAATTTTAGCTCTAGCGCCAGTCAGGTGTTGAACTAAGTTTCCCAAAATTTGAGGTCTAACTGCAATAGTTTCTGATCTAGATGCCCGTAACTGAAGGGTAGTCAGTCATTGTGTGCACAACATTTAACTCAGGTCAAAGTATGTTATATATCACATTGAAAGCAGCATTCCCATTGGCATGGCGGCCATGCTCTATAGCCATGCAGTAACTAGCAGGACCGTGAGGATGCATAAATGCACAAAATATACTTTGACTTGAGTAAATTGATACTTAATGGTCGCATTGCAAAACAAAAACATGTCAGTCTTGTAGAGCAAAATTTTCTCCTTCAGATGATACTAGTCACAAGCATATTCAGGTAGACGCTTTTTAATAATTGGCTTTGAACTTTGACAGATTTTACCATTTGCCCCGAAAGTTCCAAATTTGAAAAGATCCTGTAGGGTGGTTATAGATGCCGAGTAGTTGCAAATCTGGCAGTATTAGGTGCAGCACAATACTTAGTCAAAATTTCAATTCTGTATTTTCGTTTGCATGGAAATTGTTGCAGTATGAATATTGGTCCACATTTGTCGCAACACAATTCTATACACACTTGTTTGACTGGATTTTGCATTCATAATGTTAAAATTAATTCCATCGGAATCAGCAGAAAAAACTGATTTCAATTTGCTAGCCATTCTTATACATTTAGCTTCAATCTAACTAGACCCAAAAAATGGCATTTTAAATGTTGTGCGTACATTGACTACCGTTCAGATACGGGCGTCTAGATCAACAATATTGCACTTAGAGACCTCACATTTTGGGAAACTTAAGTTTTACACTTGACTGGTGCTACAGCTAAAATTCGAACACAGTTGGCGAACATGATGAAAACGTTGGAAAACTTAAAAATTTTAGACCACTTGCCGTGGAATGACCCCTTTCCCATGACAGAGGGCCACTTCACCTTGCCACATCCAATCTGTTTCCTTCCTTTTCTTTCCCTCTCTGCTCTGGGCCCAAAAAGGGTGGTCCCTTTAATTCAAACCCATCCATTATTTCAATTTAGGTAATGAAGGGTCTGCGTGCCAAGTTTCGCCCAGATCTGTGAAGCCACACAGGAGCCTTTAAACAAAACAACCATACATGCATACATCCGTTGACTTTTATATAGCGAGAGTAGCCTTCTAAACCTGAACATATTTGCCTTCCCAGGATGTTTTCTACGGACTTGGTTGGTCCGTTATAATGTTAAATGACTTGTTAGGGAGATTGGAGTGGACAATGACTGTGCAGACAACTCTTGGCAGAGGTCAAGAACTCTGATTCATCCTTGGACTGTCCTTGCGTCGAAAATGCTTTTGGTCACAGCATCTTCCTACGCAGCTCAGTATCTAGGCAACATCCCTTTCCAAAAACGCCACGTTGGGTTTGGATTTAATGTTGCCCGCGGCTTTACGTGATCGTTGCAGCCTCGACCTGATTAGCCTCATTAACGGCGGCAACATAATAGAGCAGGTTTTATTGAGGCTGTTATTTATTGTTTTGTTTAGTCTCCTCGCATTCGTGTCCTGGAGAGTTCTCTGAGGCGTGATGTCTGTGCAAACAGGTGGCGGTTCGCATTGCTTTATGAAATCACTGAATGTTTAATGTTTAATAAAATGTTTAATTCACGTAAGGGCTTCCTTTTCCTTAGCACTTCTGTTTACCTTTCTGCAACTAATCTAGATACGATTCTTAAAAAAAATATTGTGAAGTAATGGCTGTCAGTGTTAGAATCCTAGAGTTGGGCCATCCAGTCCAACCCCATCCTGCCATACACAACACGCAATCAAAGCACTCCTAACTGATGGCCATCCAGCCTCTGCTTCAAAATCTCCAGACACTGAGACCACCAATGCGGCATGCAATTATATTGGATCTTAATCTTAGGATGTCATATGTTGGGACTGTGAGTTGAATGGATCATGTGCACGGTTACTAATCACTATTCTTGGGATGACGTCCCTTTTAGCTTTTGAGACAATGCCTGTCGTATTATTCATTCAGGTCAACTTGATGCACCTCTTCCATTGAATTCCCGTAATCTGTAAGCATTAAAATATGACAAAACATTTCAACCTTAAACAAAGAAGATCCTCCAATTTATAGCAGTGCAAGGAACTTTTTTTCCTGGTTGTGTTGGATTGAGTTTTGCTTTTTTTGCCCTCTCACATAGGAAGGCTTGCAATGCATGTTTCTAGGAAATCATTATATTTAAATACCCAGGAAAGATTTGAGAGCTCCAAGGGGATTTTGGCAAGTGGATCCATTAGCGAATATTTAAATGCTCACATATATTCCTGGTGATACCTGTCATTGAGACTTCTGCTACTTTCTCCCTTCAGTCTCCATGGCAATGTTCCTTCCCTCCTTTTTCTTTCTCCCCCCCCCTTCATTTTCCCTTCCTTTCCCCCTTCCTTCCTTCCTCCCTCTTTCTTTCTTTCTCTTTCTTTCTTTCTTTCTTTCTTTCTTTCTTTCTTTCTTTCTTTCTTTCTTTCTTTCTTTCTTTCTTTCTTTCTCTTCCCTCATACACATCACCTAGCAGCAGCCAAACCGCCCTGAGTCCCTTCGGGGAGAGAGGACAATATATAAATAAAGTTTTACTTACTTACTTCACTTCCCTTCTTCCCCAGGGACACTTCACCTTACCACAGCCAATTCTTTCCCTAGTCAATGCCAATCTGTTTTGTTCCTTTCCTTTCCCTCTGCTTTGGGCCTTAAAGGAGTGTTTCTTTTAGTTCCGACCCCTCAATTACAATAAATTGGATCAAGTTTGGTCCAGATCCATGGATCAGCCTTCATGGGACAAACATCCAAACAACAAACAAACAATAATTTACCGCCCTATCTCCCCGAAGGGACTCAGGTCAGTTCTAACACGTATGGCAAACATAAATTACATCGGGACAGACCACATCCAGCAATATAAAAATAAACTAACTTTAACAAACAAACATACATACATACTTTGGCTTTTATATATATAGATGAAGCTTGCTTTATGGAGAATGAAATCTTTGGTTTATCTGCCCTAGTGTTCTCACATAGGAGTTACAATGATTTTCCAGCATTTACAGTATTTATATTCCTCCCTTCTCACTCTGAAGGGGACTCAGGGCAGATCACAGAACACATATACGGCAAACATTGAATGTCATTATACAGAGACAGGACAGGCAACAATACAGATAGATGTATATAAGCATTTCCCATATTTGGTGTCCTGGAGGTTGTGCTCGATTCTGACCATGGGGGTGCTGTCACTCCATCCTCGGCCTATTAACAAACTTCCTTTTATTATCGCCGGCATTTTTCTGGTATTTCCTTATGGTGCTGTTAAAATCCCCCCCCCCTTCAGCAGTACCTATTTATCTACTCACAGCTATTTTCGATGTGTCAGGTGGGCAGTGAGCTGGCCTGAAGGTTGGGCACTCACCCCGACCCAGGCTTCGAACTGCCAACCTTTTGATTGGTAAGATTTATTGCAGCTGGTGGTTAACCTGTTGTGCTAAAGCCCAGCCCTGTATAATATACGAGGGCTATCCAGAAAGTAGATTACGTTTTAAAAATGAACAAAGTATAGGAGAAAACATTTACCATATACAGTTGAAAGCCAGACCCAAAAACCACTTCTCAACATAGTCCCCATTGAAATCTAGGCAGTTATCATAGCAATAAGAGTTTGGCAAGTCCTTCCCCACCAAACTTTGCCGCTTGGCTTGCGTCCTCAACCTCGTCCTGGATCGCTCTTCTGTTTTGCAAATGCTTGCAAGGAAGGTTATGGCGACCATTTTTTGGGACAGGAAAGGTCTGCTTTTTGCAAAACCTTAGAAGAGCGATCCAGGACGAGCATGGGGGAAAGTTGAGCGCATGCACATACGCAGCTGTGGGAAGGAACGCCTGCCTGGTTGAGGACGCAAGCCAAGCGGCAAAGTTTGGTGGGGAAGGACTTTCCAAACTCTTTTATCTCTATGATAACTGCCTAGATTTCAATGGGGACTTTGTTGAGAAGTGGTATTTGGGTCTGACTTTCAATTGCATATGGTAAATGTTTTCTCCTATACTTTGTTCATTTTTAATTCCAAAACGTAATCTACTTTCTGGATAGCCCTTGTATAAGAATATGTAAGAATTCTAAGGCACACTCCATTTTGAGAGATGCTTATATGGGGGAAAGTATGCCTTAGAATCGAAGCAATAGGGCATATTTGTTTTTAAAGTAACGTGGCCTACCTACATGCACCGTTTTAGCCCCTTGCATCGTATTTCTATATTTGAAATCATCCCAGGTTTTCCAGAAAAATATGTTTGTAACTGTCCGCAGTTTGGCGCCCAAGAAAATCATTGAAATCATTTCTGCTTTAACTGAAAAAAACACTAAAAGGCCCTGCTGCGATTTGAGTTCTTCCAAGTGCCCATTAGTAATGTCCATCTTTGCAACCGATGTTACCGCCTCTGATATAAGATCAGAGCTTGAAACTGGGAGAAATACAACAACTGACGGGACTTTTGGATCCCCCAAAACCAGCTCTGTAAGACAGCAGAAGGCTTACTTACTCTTGTTGCCTTTTCTTGTGGTGTTTCAGTGTAGAGCACTCCTATGAAAATACTGTTTTGCTTTGGTATTTGCTTTGTACTGTCGGTGCCTTAGTCATGTCCCCTTGACCGCCTCCCGCACAGCTGACTTTTGTTCATGGTAAGATTCAACCCTAAGACAAAAAAAAATGTTTTCTAAAGGTTTTTTCCCCCTCTGTATCATTAACATTATTAACAACTAAAACGTTTATATTGTGCGATTTTGGTTCTGACGAGATGTATAGAATGATTGTAAGTAGAGAAGATTTATATTTCATCTTTAATTCTGTTGATGTAAACGTACGGTTTTTTTTAAAAAAACAAACACTTAAATGTCTTGTTAATACATACCATGTTGATTCTTGTATAAAACCGATGTGAAGAAATCATTAAAAATTGTGATCCTGGGTTACCAAAGCAACCAATCGTTGTGCCTGAGGGAGAAGGGTGGGTAAAGTCGCTCCGAAAAATCGATGAGGACAAATTGGCTAACGGTGACGTCTCTGGATTTTTTTTTAGGGGTTTCAGATCACAAATTTTAAACTGGGTCTCTTGTTTAAGGAAAAAAACTGCAAGCAAAGACTTCTAAATCGTGAAAGCGTGGAAGTTCACTAGCTATAATCTCTATAGTAAGATCATTCAGAGAGATGTGAATTTCAAGCCTTGCCAACCAAGGAGTCCCCCAGGTAGGAAGCAGCCAGGCTTTGAAGCTGCAAGGCTGTTCAGTGCTAATTGCAACATTCCCACTTCCCACAGACAAAAGAGTTCTTTCTCGCACCCTGGACATTATTCCACAGATATATAAACCCCACTTGCCTAGTTTCCAACAGACCTCACAACCTCTGAGGATGCCTGCCATAGATGTGGGTGGAACATCAGGAGAGAATGCTTCTGGAACATGGCCATACATCCTGGAAAACTCACAGCAACCTTTGCCATCTCCCCGCTACCCCTTCCAACATACACTGACTGCCCCAGATGACCCATTGCCATTACTATTCCTTCATACAATCTCATTCACCAGGTCAGAGACTGAAATTATACATTTGAAATACAAAAAGACCACGCAAACAGAATGAACAATTGATCATGTACACCACATATGTCAAACTCAAGGCCCACTATGTCCTTTTATGTGGCCTTCCAGATGCTGGACTATAATTCTCATGTTCCTCATCATTAAATATCACGACCAGAGCTGATTTATTTATTTATCATGTCAGAACCAAATAGAAAATACAGTTATAATGTATTAAGTTAAATCTTGGCATTATACTAGATTTCCTTTGACCAGAAACTGACCACTTGTAGTGCCTCTGGTGTCACTATGAGAAGGTCCTCCATGGTGCATGTGGCAGGGTGCAGACCGCATTGTAGTCAGTGGTTTGTGGTTTGCTCTTCTCCACACTCACATGTCACTTTGTGGCCCCATTTCTTGAGATGACTAAAGATTACATATACAGTAGAGTCTCACTTATCCAATGTTCTGGATTATCCAACGCATTTTTGTAGTCAATGTTTTCAATATATTGTGATATTTTGGTGCTAAATTCGTAAATACAATAATTAATATGTAGCATTATTGCATATTGAACTACTTTTTCTGTCAAATTTGTTGTATAACATGATGTTTTGGTGCTTAATTTGTAAAATCATAACCTAATTTGATGTTTAATAGGCTTCTCCTGAATCTCTCCTTATTATCCAACATATTCGCTTATCCAACGTTCTCCCAGCCCATTTATGTTGGATAAGTGAGACTCTACTGTATTTTGACTGGCGTAGAAACCCATGGATACCAGTCTGCAGATACGGTGCCGTACTGTATCTCAAGAGAAAGATATCAATTGTGTTTCAGAATGGACGTGAACTTCCCCATGGTTACATCTGTGTTAAGAAACTTGATTTCCATGGACTGAAAACAAAAATAAGCTTTCGGCTTTAGCACCCCGAGCTCCGACAGCAAGCGAGAAACGGTAATAATCACCGTGCCTATCTATTTTTAAGCTACTTGCATTGCTAATTCCGCTGGCTGTCAACCGGCGTGTTAATGGTGTGCCTTACAATAGCGTACAGCTGGAGGAGAGGCATGTTTTTCATTTGGTAAGGGCTTGTTTTTAGAAACCTACTGTTGCCACCCATTTAATTGGCTTTTAACACAGCCGATGAGCCCAGATCGGGAGAAGGGACGGGTTCAAATGCAATGACCTGATTGTTGGGGTTAATCTATCTATTTTCTATACACATAATAAAAGTGAAAATCTGTGTTATGTGGTACGGGTGTCCGTTCACACAGAGCCTCCACAAACACACTATAGTTCCCAGTGCTGAGGAGCCATCAAATCACTCCCTCCCAGAACATTGCAGGTTATTTATTTATTTATTTATTTGCAGTATTTATATTCCGCCCTTCTTTCTCACCCCGAAGGGGACTCAGGGCGGATTACAATGAACACATATATGGCAAACATTCAATGCCAACAGACAAACAACATACATTAGACAGACTCAGAGGCATTTTTAACATTTTTCCAGCTTCATGATTCTGGCCACAGGGGGAGCTGTTGCTTCACCGTCCAGTAGTGGCTTTACTTCCTCATTCCTTTCCTCGTGTTTTGCTGGCAATTTTATGGTGTTGTAAATTAGCCTCCCGCATAAAGCGTCCCTAAATTTCCCTAATTGACAGGTGCAACTGTCTTTCGGGGCTGCATAGGTCAACAGCAAGCCGAGGCTATTAATGGTCGGAGGCTTAACCCGACCCGGGCTTCGAACTCATGACCTCTCGGTCAGTAGTGATTTATAGCAGCTGGTTACTAGCCAGCTGCGCCACAGCCCGGCCCCTCCCAGCACATCCCAGTGTTCATTTCTCTTTCCATTTGCATGACCCCACCCACTGCCTCTCCCTTAACCCTTTCCTACCCTTTCCTGTGGAATACAACAAACAGAGGAATTGATCAGCAACTGAACATACTAGAGAGGGGTTTGGGAGAATTCGCCATGACTTATAGGAGTTGTAGGGACTGGGATGTATAGTTCACCTCAATCTAAGAGCACTCCGAACTCCACCAACAATGGACCTGGAACTAACTTGGCACACAGACCTGACATGGCCAAATTTGCATACTTGACAGTGTTTGGGGGTGATTGGCTGGGAATCTGGGAGTTGTAGTTCACCCTTATCCAGAGAACACTGAACCCAGCAGATGACGGATCAGGATCAAATTTGGCACACAGACCCAACATGGCTAACTGAATACTGGGGGAGTTTTGGGAGGATTGACCCAAGATTTTGGGGAATTGTAGTTCACCCTAATGGGAGCATTCGTAAAAAAAAAAAAAAAAAAGCAAAGACTTCAGTTTTTTTTCTAAGACATAGCATAACCTACGACCAAACTGGTATTCTCTAACATCCAAAAACAAACAAGGCCTTTTTCAAATAACCTGGCCATCGCCGGGTACCCAAGCTATTTTCCAAAAAAGAAGAAAACCTTTCGAAAATTGTAAAGCAGCAACAACAGTCGAACAATTTGGCAAATCAGTTTCTAGTGCCAGTAGTAGAGCGAGTGAGCTTAAGCATTACAGGGGCAGAGCCAAGCTTTAAAAAGTTGTAAA